>NC_053157.1:231680948-231720147 GCF_016835505.1 Polypterus senegalus | reverse complement strand
TTTTCCAAAACAGTGGGCTAAGATTGTCAATTTGGCAGGATAATTGCCTTCACAACAACGTTTTTCCTTCCTTTCAACTTTCTTAAGCTCAAAATCTATTTTTGACTGATCTTTTAACATTCCTCCATTCCTCCTTTTCTGTCTTGACATCTCCAAAGTTAATTCCAAGTATTTTTACTTTATCCGTAAGTCTTATCTCTTCTTCTGGTTTTTCTTTCCATTTTCCCCATAACCTACATTCACATTTTTTTAGGTTTAAATTTGACCCTGAGGCCCTACAAAAACTTTCAGTGTGCTCAATTACTTGTTTTACACTCCAAGCATCCCTTATCATTACTGTGACATCATCCATGTATGCAAACAATTTAATTTGCTGCCCTCCACTTCCGCACGTCAATCCTCTTATATTTTTGTCATTTCTGATCATGTTCAGCAATGGCTCAATGCTCAACACAAACAGCACTGCTGACAACGGACACCCTTGCCGTGACTCCACATTCTACTTTTTATTTCTTCTGTCAACCTATTGTTCACTTTTATTTTACTGCCTATTCCATTATATATCACTTTAGCCATCTTACAAATTCTTCTGGAACTCTCATTTTTTTCAGAACTCTCCAGATGTATTTATGTGCTACCTTATCAAAGGCTTTTTCCAAATCTAGGTTGATTATTCCTACATCTAAATTTTTTGTCTTCATTACGCTAATACAATCTCTTATTACACACACACTTTCTGTGGCTCCTCTCCTGTACCACACATGCCTGCTCTTCTTTTATTATATCACTGACATGCTCTTTTAATCGGTTTGCCAAGACCCTTGTCAATATTTTATAATCTTGACAAAGCAAAGTAATTGGCCTCCAGTTTTTAACGTCCTTTTTGTCGTCCTGCTTGGGAATAAGCGTTATCACTCCACTTTTCATTGTATTTGTCATTTCTCCAGATTTTAAAATTTCCAAAAACAGGGCATGTACATCATTTTTTAAAATTTCCCAAAATGTCAAATAAAAATTCAATTGGTAATCCATCTATCCCTGGTGTTTTCCCTCTGCTGCACAGTTTAACCGCTGCTTCAACTTCTTCCATTGTAATTTCTTGACACATCCTTTTTCCTTGTTCTTCTGTATAAAATCGATCTATTGTCTTCTATTTTGTCGATGTGCTCATTATCAATCTCTTTTTCCCATACACTTTTTATATTGAGTTAAAACTATTTCCATTATTTCCTTAGTTCCTTTTTAATATCTCCATTTTTATCCATCATTTCTTCCATTCTGAATTTTTCTTCCTCTCCTTTATTTTCTAAAAAGTATCTGGAACACTTTTCTCCTTCTTCTTGTTCTCTAACTCTACTTTGGAATTTTATTTTTCTTCTTTTCTTTAAATAATTGTTCTAGTTCTTCTTTTATAATCCTTATCTCTACTTCATTATGATTTTCTGTACTGTACTCTAATTCAAGATTTTCCTGCAATCTTTTGATTTCTTCCTTCTCTTTTTTCTTCCAGTCTCTGCCTCTTTTTGGAAAAATTCCTTTGTGTTTCCTTCATTAACTCCCACCACGCTCCTTGTGTCCCACACCATTCTTTTAAAGTTGTCCATCCATTATAATATTGGCTATCCTCTCTTATCTTCTTGTCCTCTAGCATTTTTATATTTAACTTCCATTGGAAGTCTCTGATCTCATCATCACTCCCTTTTCCACTTCTACTACCAATATGCTGTGGTCTGAAAAATACAGGCTTCAAATAACAATCCATTGCTTTGTAATTTTTATCTATGAAAACATAATCGATGCGGAAGTTTTCTGTCCTGTCCCTCTCCACGTGCACCCTTGTTTTTCACCTTTTAGTTTACTGTACACATCAACCATTTGAAGGTCCTTAATAATTTCTTTTAGTTTTTGGCGGTTCGTTCTATCTGCTTGTCTTTTATGCTCACTTGAACAGTTTAAATCCCCCACCACTATTAAATTATTTTCATTTACCATGTTTATTTCTAAGTTTCTAGGATCTCCATTCTTGTACCGGATTGTTGGTATATATATTGATTAACTTCATCGTATTATTTCCTTTGCCAATTCTACTTTTATTATTCTCCTTTGACAATTTCTTCTATCTGTTTAATCTCTATTTCTTGGTTCTTTATTAGAATCGCAAACCAGCATTCTTATTCTCATTTGTTCCTGAAAATATTGCCCTTCCTTCTTTCCAGTCCTCTGCATATCTTTCATATGATGTTTCATGTGGCAAGCTACATTCTTGTAAACAAAAAATATCTGCTTTAATTTTTTCAGAAAGGAGAAAATTACTTTTCTCCTCTCCTTTCTCTTAATACTTCTTACATTTATTGTAACTATTTTAACTTTTATTTTTCTTCCGTAGTTTTTCTACCTCTTCTCCTGGTTTCCCTATTTATTCCTATTACATTTTTTAACTTTTTTGCACCTTTTTCTCAATTTTCCACTCTTCCACTCTTTCATTCCTGTCGAGACAGGAACCCTTCCATGTCTTTTGTTTCACAAAGGAGGGTATTGTCCCCATTCTTGGCCCATTACCTCAATTCCTCCGCCTTCCTAGGATTAATTGGCGATAATAGTTCAGGGCCCGTTTCCTTTGTAACATGGGGTTGATTTGCATTTCCCCCATATTCTCTTTTATCTCCTCCAACCCTATATCTTCTTTCATAGCCTTTGGGGGTGATTGACCTAGAACTACAGCGCCATTCAAAATTTCCATAATTTCTTCCGTATGGAAGAGTATATCCTGCGAAAATTGTTCGATTCTATCTTCGACTTTATCTTTTACTGTTTTATCTCCCATAAATTTCAAAATATCACTCTTCCGCCACTCTTTATCTCTTCTTCTTCCTCTCTCCTTCCATCTGTCACTTCTGGCTCTTCATTGCCATATGTTCCCCTTTCACTCCCTAGTATTCCCTCCTCTCTGCCTTTCTTCCATTTCCTTCTCCTCTTCAGACTCCTCGTCCAGCAATGCTATTACTCTGTCCGTTCTATTCATTTTTACCATATTTGCATATGAGACGAACAAAGGAGTGCTTTTCCCGTCCAATAAATTCATATTATATTTTTTTTAATCCCCGGTGCTGTGCAAAATCTTTCCGCGGGTGGAAAAACACCGCGGGCTAAGTGGCGTCAATTTGGGTATAATTGCCTTCTCAAAAGCAACGTTTTTCCTTCCATTGTCAACTTCTTAAGCTCCAAAATCCTATTTTTTGACTGATCTTTTTTTAACATTCCTCTTATCTTCCTTCTTTTCTTGTCTGACATCTCCAAAAGTTAATTCCAAGTATTTTACTTTAATTACGTAAGTCTTATCTCTTCTGGTTTTTCTTCCATTCCCATAACCTCATATCTACACATTTTTTCTATATTTAAATTTGACCCAAGGAGGTCTCATGTAAAAACTCCTTTCAGTGTGCCTGTTCAATAGGTTTGCATAATCATAAGCATCCCTTATCATTACTGTGACATCATCCATGTATGCAAACAATTGCGACACTTGCTGCCCCACCTCCCGCACGTCAATCCCTCTTATATTTTTGTCATTTCTGATCATGTTCAGCAATGGCCTCAATGCTCTTCAACAATAAAACAGCACTGCTGACAACGGACACCCTGCCGTACCCACATTCTGCTTCTCTCGAGTTTCTTCACAACCTATATTGCTCACTTTTTGCCTTTACTGTCGCCATTCCATTATATATCACTTCATATAGCCATCTTGCTAAATTCTTCTGAAACTCTTTCATTTTTTTCAGAACTCTCCAGATGTATTTATAAGTAATACCTTTAATAAAGGCTTTTTCCAAATCTAGGTTGATTATCTCCTAGCATCTGGGCCTTCTTTATTTTTCATTACGCTAAGTAATACAATCTCATTACATTAATATTCTTCTGTATCTTCCAAAAATTCACACATGCCTGCTCTTTCTTGCTATATATCACTGATAGCGTTCTTTAATCGGTTTGTTGACCCTTTGTCACAATATTTTATAATCTTGACAGCAGCAATTAAGCCTCCAGTTTTTAACGTCCTTTTGTCGTCCTGCTTGGGAATAAGTTGTTATCATCACTCTTTTCATTATTTGTCATTTCCAGATTTTGGTAGGTACCCCCAAATAATACAGGGCATGCATATCATTTTTTAAAATTTCCAAATGTCACAAAATTCAATTGGTAATCCATCTATCCCTGGTAGTGTTTTTCCTCTCTGCTGCACAGTTTTGTCCGCCAGTTTAAACTTTCCATTGTAAATTTCTGACACATCCTTTTTCCTTTTGTTCTTCTGTATAAAACATCTATTGTCTTCTATTTTGTCGATGTGCCTATTATCAATCTCTTTTTTCCCATACTTCTTATATTGAGTTAAAACTATATTTCCATTATTTCCTTAGTTCCTTTTTAATATCTCCATTTTTATCCATCATTTCTCCATATCTGAATTTTTTCCTCCTTTTATTTTCATGTTATCTGGAACACTTTTCTCCTTCGGAGAACCACCTTAGTGATCATGGTATCTCCCCTGCCAGGTAAGTATGAGTTGTTCAGCCCGGCGCTCATCCTCCCACTTCTTCGCTTGCCGCCGGCAGCGGAGGATTTCCCAACGCAGTCCTCGGTCCTTCGGGCTCCTTCGGGTCCTTCGGGCTTCTTCGGCCTCTAGAGCGCGCATGCGCGGGAGTTAGCCACTCACCAGACGCCCGTGTGCCCGTGACTCGGATGACGGGTTTGCAAAGACCTCACCACCTTGATTAGACAGGTTTCGCCAGCAATCCCAAGGTGCACCTCGCTCTTATGCAAACCAGCCAACGCATCGCTGGAGCTTATTGGCTGGAAGAGAAACAGGAGAGATAGGACTGGGCGGGACGCTGAATGATAAACAGCCGCTCAACAGCTTAGACAGGCGGCAAGCGGCGGCAGGAGGACGCAAAGCTGCGAAATAGGGAGGCGATCCTGCGCTCCGGAGACCGAGAGGAAGAACACCTCGGCGTGGGCGCTCGCACACGGCAGCAAAGCACCATCGGGAAGACCTGCGTCGAGGCGCCGAGTGATCTGGGGCAGCCCTGGGTACAAGTTCGAGACTTGAGCCGGTGCTTGCCCTTCCTTTGATTCCACTGTGGGATTGCACTTTAGCAAGGACACGAGGTTGCTGGTCCTTTCTGGACGATGCTCCCCTTTATAAAGTTGCAGGCTCCCCGTCTGAAGAGCTGCACGAGATCTATCTGTCTGTCTATCCATCCATCCATGAGGAGGAACTGGGAACAGGGCTGGTCTTAAATGGGTGGCGAGAGCCGAGAGAAGGGGATCAGCATGAAGGACAACGCATACATTGTAATTCAAAAGACATTCCGAAAAATTTCAAAAGAATGGCAAAACTAAAAAAAAAATGAAGACAGGCAGGGGAAGGAGAGAAAAAAAAAAACATAAGAATGTCGTATAGAAAAGAGGGCTTCCACTGTTGCCTATTTGGGGAGAGAAAAACAAGCAGCCATCGTTTACGGCCATACCACTCTGAATACGCCCAACTCGCCTGATCTCGAAGCTAAGCAGAGTCGGGCTCGGTTAGTACTTGGATGGGAGACCGCCTGGGAATACCGAGTGCTGTAAGCTTTTGCCTTTGTGCCATTAGGAGTCGCCCTTCACCTCGTCTTTTTCTTTTCCTCCTTCCACCCGTGTCAGAAGCTGGGCTCTTGGCAGCCGAGTGATCTGGGGCAGCCCTGGGTACACGTTCGAGACTTGAGCCGGTGCTTGCCCTCCCTTTGATTCCACTGTGGGATTGCACTTTAGCAAGGACACGAGGTTGCTGGTCCTTTCTGGACGATGCTCCCCTTTATAAAGTTGCAGGCTCCCGTCTGAAGAGCTGCACGAGATCTATCTGTCTGTCTATCCATCCATCCATGAGGAGGAACTGGGAACAGGGCTGGTCTTAAATGGGTGGCGAGAGCCGACAGAAGGGGATCAGCATGAAGGACAACGTACATTGTAATTCAAAAGACATTCCAAAAATTTCAAAAGAATGGCAAAACTAAAAAAATGAAGACAGGCAGGGAAGGAGAGAAAAAAAAACATAAGAATGTCGATAGAAAAGAGGGCTTCCACTGTTGCCTATTTGGGAGAGAAAAACAAGCAGCCATCGTTTACGGCCATACCACTCTGAATACGCCCGAACTCATCTGATCTCGGAAGCTAAGCAGAGTCGGGCTGGTTAGTACTTGGATGGGAGACCGCCTGGGAATACCGAGTGCTGTAAGCTTTTGCCTTTCTGCCAGCAGGTGTCGCCCTTCACCTCGTCTTTTTCTTTTGGCTCTTGGAAGGAAGGAAAGCGGCTTAAAATCAGTAAAGAGGCACAAAAAGGATGAATGATTATTTGTATTATTGTTTTATTACGGTGGGTGAGGGTCCTTAAGATAAATAAATAAATTGATTAGTTAATTTAAATTAATATTATTTTTGATACCATTTTTCTAGGGGGCGGGGTTCTGAAAATAAATAAATAAATGGACAGACTGACAGACAGATTGACCGATTGACTGATTTTTGGAACTTCTTTATTTATTGCTTAAAGCTCCCAGAGCCGTTGTGTCACAGGCTCCTGCTTCACAATCACCACCTCCATAAAATGAAACACATGTTTTCAGTCTATTTTTTGAACCGGGATTATCAGGGGAGAGCCGAACGCAGTCCCCCACTACCACAAATTATGCAATCGAGTTTCCCGCATTTGGGGAAACCGCAGAGATCAGCACACCCGGCGTGCAATGGATGAGCCTCGCCCGGGAGAACCACCTTAGTGATCATGGTATCTCCCCTGCCAGGTAAGTATGAGTTGTTCAGCCCGCGCTCATCCTCCCACTTCTTCGCGCCGCCGGCAGCGGAGGATTTCCCCAGCGCAGTCCTCGGTCCTTCGGGCTCCTTCGGGATCCTTCGGGCTTCTTCGGCCTCTGGAGCGCGCATGCGCGGGAGTTAGCCACTCACCAGACGCCCGTGTGCCCGTGACTCGGATGACGGGTTGCAAAGACCTCACCACCTTGATTAGACAGGTTTCGCCAGCAATCCCAAGGTGCACCTCGCTCTTATGCAAACCAGCCACGCATCGCTGGAGCTTATTGGCTGGAAGAGAAACAGGAGAGATAGGACTGGGCGGACGCTGAATGATAAACAGCCGCCAACAGCTTAGACAGGCGGCAGGCGGCAAGCTGCAGGAGGACGCAAAGCTGCGAAATAGGGAGGCGATCCTGCGCTCCGGAGACCGAGAGGAAGAACACCTCGGCGTGGCGCCGCACACGCAGCAAAGCTCCATCGGGAAGACCGCCGAGGCCGCCGAGTGATCTGGGGCAGCCCTGGGCAAGTTCGAGACTTGAGCCGGTGCTTGCCCTTCCTTTGATTCCACTGTGGGATTGCACTTTAGCAAGGACACGAGGTTGCTGGTCCTTTCTGGACGATGCTCCCCTTTATAAAGTTGCAGGCTCCCGTCTGAAGAGCTGAACGAGATCTATCTGTCTGTCTATCCATCCATCCATGAGGAGGAACTGGGAACAGGGCTGGTCTTAAATGGGTGGCGAGCCGACAGAAGGGGATCAGCATGAAGGACAACGTACATTGTAATTCAAAAGACATTCGAAAAATTTCAAAAGAATGGCAAAACTAAAAAAAATGAAGACAGGCAGGGAAGGAGAGAAAAAAACATAAGAATGTCGTATAGAAAAGAGGGCTTCCACTGTTGCCTATTTGGGGAGAGAAAACAAGCAGCCATCGTTTACGGCCATACCACTCTGAATACGCCCGAACTCGCCTGATCTCGGAAGCTAAGCAGAGTCGGGCTCGGTTAGTACTTGGATGGGAGACCGCCTGGGAATACCGAGTGCTGTAAGCTTTTGCCTTTGTGCCATTAGGAGTCGCCCTTCACCTCGTCTTTTCTTTTCCTCCTTCCACCCGTGTCAGAAGCTGGGCTCTTGGCAGCCGAGTGATCTGGGGCAGCCCTGGGTACACGTTCGAGACTTGAGCCGGTGCTTGCCCTCCCTTTGATTCCACTGTGGGATTGCACTTTAGCAAGGACACGAGGTTGCTGGTCCTTTCTGGACGATGCTCCCTTTATAAAGTTGCAGGCTCCCGTCTGAAGAGCTGCACGAGATCTATCTGTCTGTCTATCCATCCATCCATGAGGAGGAACTGGGAACAGGGCTGGTCTTAAATGGGTGGCAGAGCCGACAGAAGGGGATCAGCATGAAGGACAACGACATTGTAATTCAAAAGACATTCCGAAAAATTTCAAAAGAATGGCAAAACTAAAAAAAAAATGAAGACAGGCAGGGAAGGAGAGAAAAAACATAAGAATGTCGTATAGAAAAGAGGGCTTCCACTGTTGCCTATTTGGGAGAGAAAAACAAGCAGCCATCGTTTACGGCCATACCACTCTGAATACGCCCGAACTCTCTGATCTCGGAAGCTAAGCAGAGTCGGGCTTGGTTAGTACTTGGATGGGAGACGCCTGGGAATACCGAGTGCTGTAAGCTTTTGCCTTTCTGCCAGCAGGTGTCGCCCTTCACCTCGTCTTTTTCTTTTGGCTCTTGGAAGGAAGGAAAGCGGCTTAAAATCAGTAAAGAGGCACAAAAAGGATGAATGATTATTTGTATTATTGTTTTATTACGGTGGGTGAGGGTCCTTAAGATAAATAAATAAATTGATTAGTTAATTTAAATTAATATTATTTTTGATACCATTTTTCTAGGGGGCGGGGGTTCTGAAAATAAATAAATAAATGGACAGACTGACAGACAGATTGACCGATTGACTGATTTTTGGAACTTCTTTATTTATTGCTTAAAGCTCCCAGAGCCGTTGTGTCACAGGCTCCTGCTTCACAATCACCACCTCCATAAAATGAAACACATGTTTTCAGTCTATTTTTTGAACCGGGATTATCAGGGGAGAGCGCGAACGCAGTCCCCCACTACCACAAATTATGCAATCGAGTTTCCGCATTTGGGGAAATCGCAGAGATCAGCACACCCGAGTGCAATGGATGAGCCTCGCCCTGGGAGAACCACCTTAGTGATCATGGTATCTCCCCTGCCAGGTAAGTATGAGTTGTTCAGCCCGGCGCTCATCCTCCCACTTCTTCGGCTTCGCCGGCAGCGGAGGATTTCCCCAGCGCAGTCCTCGGTCCTTCGGGCTCCTTCGGGATCCTTCGGGCTTCTTCGGCCTCTGGAGCGCGCATGCGCGGGAGTTAGCCACTCACCAGACGCCCGTGTGCCCCGTGACTCGGATGACGGGGTTGCAAAGACCTCACCACCTTGATTAGACAGGTTTCGCCAGCAATCCCAAGGTGCACCTCGCTCTTATGCAAACCAGCCACGCATCGCTGGAGCTTATTGGCTGGAAGAGAAACAGGAGAGATAGGACTGGGGGGACGCTGAATGATAAACAGCCGCTCAACAGCTTAGACAGGCGGCAGGCGGCAAGCGGCAGGAGGACGCAAAGCTGCGAAATAGGGAGGCGATCCTGCGCCCGGAGACCGAGAGGAAGAACACCGGCGGGCGCCGCACACGGCAGCAAAGCACCATCGGGAAGACCTGCGCCGAGGCGCCGAGTGATCTGGGGCAGCCCTGGGTACAAGTTCGAGACTTGAGCCGGTGCTTGCCCTTCCTTTGATTCCACTGTGGGATTGCACTTTAGCAAGGACACGAGGTTGCTGGTCCTTTCTGGACGATGCTCCCCTTTATAAAGTTGCAGGCTCCCCGTCTGAAGAGCTGCACGAGATCTATCTGTCTGTCTATCCATCCATCCATGAGGAGGAACTGGGAACAGGGCTGGTCTTAAATGGGTGGCGAGAGCCGACAGAAGGGGATCAGCATGAAGGACAACGTACATTGTAATTCAAAAGACATTCCGAAAAATTTCAAAAGAATGGCAAAACTAAAAAAAAAATGAAGACAGGCAGGGGAAGGAGAGAAAAAAAAATCATAAGAATGTCGTATAGAAAAGAGGGCTTCCACTGTTGCCTATTTGGGGAGAGAAAAACAAGCAGCCATCGTTTACGGCCATACCACTCTGAATACGCCCGAACTCGTCCGATCTCGGAAGCTAAGCAGAGTCGGGCTCGGTTAGTACTTGGATGGGAGACCGCCTGGGAATACCGAGTGCTGTAAGCTTTTGCCTTTGTGCCATTAGGAGTCGCCCTTCACCTCGTCTTTTTCTTTTCCTCCTTCCACCCGTGTCAGAAGCTGGGCTCTTGGCAGCCGAGTGATCTGGGGCAGCCCTGGGTACACGCTCGAGACTTGAGCCGGTGCTTGCCCTCCCTTTGATTCCACTGTGGGATTGCACTTTAGCAAGGACACGAGGTTGCTGGTCCTTTCTGGACGATGCTCCCCTTTATAAAGTTGCAGGCTCCCCGTCTGAAGAGCTGCACGAGATCTATCTGTCTGTCTATCCATCCATCCATGAGGAGGAACTGGGAACAGGGCTGGTCTTAAATGGGTGGCGAGAGCCGACAGAAGGGGATCAGCATGAAGGACAACGACATTGTAATTCAAAAGACATTCAAAAATTTCAAAAGAATGGCAAAACTAAAAAAAATGAAGACAGGCAGGGAAGGAGAGAAAAAAACATAAGAATGTCGTATAGAAAAGAGGGCTTCCACTGTTGCCTATTTGGGGAGAGAAAAACAAGCAGCCATCGTTTACGGCCATACCACTCTGAATACGCCCGAACTCGTCTGATCTCGGAAGCTAAGCAGAGTCGGGCTCGGTTAGTACTTGGATGGGAGACCGCCTGGGAATACCGAGTGCTGTAAGCTTTTGCCTTTGTGCCATTAGGAGTCGCCCTTCACCTCGTCTTTTTCTTTTCCTCCTTCCACCCGTGTCAGAAGCTGGGCTCTTGGCAGCCGAGTGATCTGGGGCAGCCCTGGGTACACGTTCGAGACTTGAGCCGGTGCTTGCCCTCCCTTTGATTCCACTGTGGGATTGCACTTTAGCAAGGACACGAGGTTGCTGGTCCTTTCTGGACGATGCTCCCTTTATAAAGTTGCAGGCTCCCGTCTGAAGAGCTGCACGAGATCTATCTGTCTGTCTATCCATCCATCCATGAGGAGGAACTGGGAACAGGGCTGGTCTTAAATGGGTGGCTAGAGCCGACAGAAGGGGATCAGCATGAAGGACAACGTACATTGTAATTCAAAAGACATTCAAAAATTTCAAAAGAATGGCAAAACTAAAAAAAATGAAGACAGGCAGGGAAGGAGAGAAAAAAAACATAAGAATGTCGTATAGAAAAGAGGGCTTCCACTGTTGCCTATTTGGGAGAGAAAAACAAGCAGCCATCGTTTACGGCCATACCACTCTGAATACGCCCGAACTCGTCTGATCTCGGAAGCTAAGCAGAGTCGGGCTCGGTTAGTACTTGGATGGGAGACCGCCTGGGAATACCGAGTGCTGTAAGCTTTTGCCTTTGTGCCATTAGGAGTCGCCTTCACCTCGTCTTTTTCTTTTCCTCCTTCCACCCGTGTCAGAAGCTGGGCTCTTGGCAGCCGAGTGATCTGGGGCAGCCCTGGGTACACGCTCGAGACTTGAGCCGGTGCTTGCCCTCCCTTTGATTCCACTGTGGGATTGCACTTTAGCAAGGACACGAGGTTGCTGGTCCTTTCTGGACGATGCTCCCCTTTATAAAGTTGCAGGCTCCCGTCTGAAGAGCTGCACGAGATCTATCTGTCTGTCTATCCATCCATCCATGAGGAGGAACTGGGAACAGGGCTGGTCTTAAATGGGTGGCGAGAGCCGACAGAAGGGGATCAGCATGAAGGACAACGACATTGTAATTCAAAAGACATTCGAAAAATTTCAAAAGAATGGCAAAACTAAAAAAAATGAAGACAGGCAGGGAAGGAGAGAAAAAAAACATAAGAATGTCGTATAGAAAAGAGGGCTTCCACTGTTGCCTATTTGGGGAGAGAAAACAAGCAGCCATCGTTTACGGCCATACCACTCTGAATACGCCCGAACTCGTCTGATCTCGGAAGCTAAGCAGAGTCGGGCTTGGTTAGTACTTGGATGGGAGACCGCCTGGGAATACCGAGTGCTGTAAGCTTTTGCCTTTCTGCCAGCAGGTGTCGCCCTTCACCTCGTCTTTTTCTTTTGGCTCTTGGAAGGAAGGAAAGCGGCTTAAAATCAGTAAAGAGGCACAAAAAGGATGAATGATTATTTGTATTATTGTTTTATTACGGTGGGTGAGGGTCCTTAAGATAAATAAATAAATTGATTAGTTAATTTAAATTAATATTATTTTTGATACCATTTTTCTAGGGGGCGGGGGTTCTGAAAATAAATAAATAAATGGACAGACTGACAGACAGATTGACCGATTGACTGATTTTGGAACTTCTTTATTTATTGCTTAAAGCTCCCAGAGCCGTTGTGTCACAGGCTCCTGCTTCACAATCACCACCTCCATAAAATGAAACACATGTTTTCAGTCTATTTTTTGAACCGGGATTATCAGGGGAGCTAACGCAGTCCCCACTACCACAAATTATGCAATCGAGTTTCCCGCATTTGGGGAAACGCAGAGATCAGCACACCCGGCGTGCAATGGATGAGCCTCGCCCTGGGAGAACCACCTTAGTGATCATGGTATCTCCCCTGCCAGGTAAGTATGAGTTGTTCAGCCCGCGCTCATCCTCCCACTTCTTCGCCGCCGCCGGCAGCGGAGGATTTCCCCAGCGCAGTCCTCGGTCCTTCGGGCTCCTTCGGGATCCTTCGGGCTTCTTCGCCTCTGGAGCGCGCATGCGCGGAGTTAGCCACTCACCAGACGCCCGTGTGCCCCGTGACTCGGATGACGGGTTGCAAAGACCTCACCACCTTGATTAGACAGGTTTCGCCAGCAATCCCAAGGTGCACCTCGCTCTTATGCAAACCAGCCACGCATCGCTGGAGCTTATTGGCTGGAAGAGAAACAGGAGAGATAGGACTGGGCGGGACGCTGAATGATAAACAGCCGCTCAACAGCTTAGACAGGCGGCAGGCGGCAAGCGGCAGGGAGGACGCAAAGCTGCGAAATAGGGAGGCGATCCTGCGCTCCGGAGACCGAGAGGAAGAACACCTCGGCGTGGGCGCTCGCACACGCAGCAAAGCTCCATCGGGAAGACCTGCGTCGAGGCCGCCGAGTGATCTGGGGCAGCCCTGGGTACAAGTTCGAGACTTGAGCCGGTGCTTGCCCTTCCTTTGATTCCACTGTGGGATTGCACTTTAGCAAGGACACGAGGTTGCTGGTCCTTTCTGGACGATGCTCCCCTTTATAAAGTTGCAGGCTCCCCGTCTGAAGAGCTGCACGAGATCTATCTGTCTGTCTATCCATCCATCCATGAGGAGGAACTGGGAACAGGGCTGGTCTTAAATGGGTGGCGAGAGCGACAGAAGGGGATCAGCATGAAGGACAACGTACATTGTAATTCAAAAGACATTCGAAAAATTTCAAAAGAATGGCAAAACTAAAAAAATGAAGACAGGCAGGGAAGGAGAGAAAAAAACATAAGAATGTCGTATAGAAAAGAGGGCTTCCACTGTTGCCTATTTGGGGAGAGAAAAACAAGCAGCCATCGTTTACGGCCATACCACTCTGAATACGTCCTGATCTCGGAAGCTAAGCAGAGTCGGGCTCGGTTAGTACTTGGATGGGAGACCGCCTGGGAATACCGAGTGCTGTAAGCTTTTGCCTTTGTGCCATTAGGAGTCGCCCTTCACCTCGTCTTTTCTTTTCCTCCTTCCACCCGTGTCAGAAGCTGGGCTCTTGGCAGCCGAGTGATCTGGGGCAGCCCTGGGTACACGTTCGAGACTTGAGCCGGTGCTTGCCCTCCCTTTGATTCCACTGTGGGATTGCACTTTAGCAAGGACACGAGGTTGCTGGTCCTTTCTGGACGATGCTCCCCTTATAAAGTTGCAGGCTCCCGTCTGAAGAGCTGCACGAGATCTATCTGTCTGTCTATCCATCCATCCATGAGGAGGAACTGGGAACAGGGCTGGTCTTAAATGGGTGGCGTAGAGCCGACAGAAGGGGATCAGCATGAAGGACAACGTACATTGTAATTCAAAAGACATTCGAAAAATTTCAAAAGAATGGCAAAACTAAAAAAATGAAGACAGGCAGGGAAGGAGAGAAAAAAACATAAGAATGTCGTATAGAAAAGAGGGCTTCCACTGTTGCCTATTTGGGGAGAGAAAACAAGCAGCCATCGTTACGGCCATACCACTCTGAATACGCCCGAACTCATCTGATCTCGGAAGCTAAGCAGAGTCGGGCTTGGTTAGTACTTGGATGGGAGACCGCCTGGGAATACCGAGTGCTGTAAGCTTTTGCCTTTCTGCCAGCAGGTGTCGCCCTTCACCTCGTCTTTTTCTTTTGGCTCTTGGAAGGAAGGAAAGCGGCTTAAAATCAGTAAAGAGGCACAAAAGGATGAATGATTATTTGTATTATTGTTTTATTACGGTGGGTGAGGGTCCTTAAGATAAATAAATAAATTGATTAGTTAATTTAAATTAATATTATTTTTGATACCATTTTTCTAGGGGGCGGGGGTTCTGAAAATAAATAAATAAATGGACAGACTGACAGACAGATTGACCGATTGACTGATTTTTGGAACTTCTTTATTTATTGCTTAAAGCTCCCAGAGCCGTTGTGTCACAGGCTCCTGCTTCACAATCACCACCTCCATAAAATGAAACACATGTTTTCAGTCTATTTTTTGAACCGGGATTATCAGGGGAGAGCGCGAACGCAGTCCCCCACTACCACAAATTATGCAATCGAGTTTCCCGCATTTGGGGAAACCGCAGAGATCAACACACCCGGAGTGCAATGGATGAGCCTCGCCCTGGGAGAACCACTTTTTTTTTTTTTTTTTTTTTTTTTTTTGTGCTAATTGCTTTATTCAATTAAAACCAATTAGTTTTTATTTTCTCTCCCGGTTTCCATCTGAATTCCATGACTTTTCCATAGCTTCTGTTTGGATTTACCGGTTCCATTATAAAACATTTCAAACATTAAAATACATTACATATATAAAATTTTAAAAGTTTTCTCACTTACTTTACCTCAGGGAAGGTCTTCTTTTTCTGGGCCTTGATTCATACAGTTCTATGTTTCCTTTGGCCATCTGTAAAATACTTGTAATGGGGAGAAGTTTATCTTTTTTTGTATAGATCTGTCTTCTAATCCAAATTGCCTCCTTTATATAATTTATTCTAACCCATTCTTCCCTACACACATTTTCTTTTTTTGATCTGCCAAACATTACTATTTCTTTTTCTATTTGTCCTTTTACTATTTTTTCCGCCCTTACTTTATTCCACACCACTTGTGCCTTTTTACATTCATACAGAACGTGTTTGGCTGTTTCGATTTCCTTACACTGTGTGTAGGGACATTTTGGGTTTTTTATCGATTTTCTTTTGAACAGATTGTTATTTGTCTGAAGAATATCGTTTGCGGCCTGCCATGCCAAGTCTTTCAAATTATTTGGTAGGTAATTACAGGATATAATTTCCCATATTTTTCCTGATTCCGCCTTAGTTGTTTCTTTGAGCCATGTGGCCGATTCCTTGCTCTTAGAAGTTTTCACAACTAGTCTCCAGTTTGCCCAAACTTTCCCTGCTTCTTTCCCAAAGTTATTATTTTCTAAGCAGTTCATTACAGGTTTGTAAATTTTAGCGATATTAAAGGCATACGGTCTTCTGTTTGTTGTTTTATATAATTTATATTTTCTTATCGCCCATCCCATCATGTATCTGGCCATGTCCGCAACTTTTCCATTCCCTTCTCTAATTAATTTAATATAAGCGAAAGTGTACCTGAGTTTTAGAAGTTTTCTTAGGTCCGGAAAATCTCTTCCTCCTTTCGTTTTTGTTTTTACCAAGGTTTCTCTTTTTAACCTTTCCCATTTTGATCCCCAGAAAAAATAAAAACATTGTCTTTCTATCCTTCTGAGGATCTCTCTTCTTGGTAAATATATAGTTGCCCAAAAGATCAATTTTGGCAATATGATAGACTTTAGGAGGAGGATTTTCCCCTCATAGCTAAGGTTCCGTAATTTCCACAGCCCGGTTGTTTGATTTACGTATTTACACGTCCTCTTCCAATCTTTCTCCCCTTCTTTCTTACACCCAAACCAGATTCCTAATATCTTTATAGGTTTTCTATGGGTTTTTATCTTGGAATTTGTGACCTCTGACCATTTTCCTTGGACACGACACTCTGTTTTTCTCCAATTTATTTTCGTGCCAGCAGCTTTACAAAATCTCTCCGTTGTCTCTAGCGCGCTATCGACTGACACTCCTTCCCTTGCAACAATTGTAATGTCGTCCATGTACATGATGCACTTAACTTCCATTCCTCCACTTCCCGGGATTTCTATCCCTTTGATGTCTTTATTTTTTCTAATCAGTGTTGCTAAGCTTTCTATTGCGAGTACAAATAAAATTGCGGAAAGTGGGCACCCTTGTCGTACGCCTCTCACGATCTTAATATCCTTTGTAAGATGCCCGTTTATCACTACTTTGCTCATTATCCCTTGGTAGCATTCCCGAATCACTTTTATAACTTGTTGGGGTATTTCAAATCTTTCCAATGTTTTCCACAGAAATTCATGGTTGATGGAATCAAAAGCCTTCTCCATGTCAATATTCACCAGTCCCAAAGATAAATCCCGTTCTTTTGTGTACTCTATAATATCTCTCACTAAGATCAAATTGTCACTTATGGACCGTCCGGGGACTGCACACACCTGGTCTTCTTGAATGATATCCATCAGGACTTCCCTAAAACGATTTGCAACAACCTTAGTTAGCAGTTTATAGTCCTGACATAAGAGGGTTATTGGCCTCCAGTTAGTAATTTCTGTTTTGTCCCCATCTTTGGGGATCAGAGTGATAATTCCGTTCTTCCATGATTTGGGGCCTTCTTCCCCTCTTAATATTTCTTGGAAGATCTCCAACATATCTTCTTTAATTAAGGGCCAGAACGTTATGTAAAATTCTGCCGTTAGTCCGTCTGCACCTGGTGTCTTGTGTTTCTTCATGGTTTTCATTGCTTTGTCGAGTTCGTTCATGTTGAACTCCTTTATCATTTCTGTTTGTTGTTGTTTTGTGATCTTCCTATCGATCTCTTTCTGCACTTCTTCTTCTATCTGGATTTCTCTGTTTTTACAGCTGTATAACTCTCTGAAGAAGGTTTCTACAATTTGCTGTTTTTTCTTCTCTTCTGTTTGTATGTTCCCTTCTTTGTCTTTCAGGAAGTCAATACTGCTCTTTTTAATCCTGTGTTTTATTTTTTTGAAGAAGAAGCGTGTGCACTTCTCATCCTCTTCCAAATACTGAACCCTACTTTGGAACTTTAGTTTCTCCTCCTTTCTCTTGAAGATATCCACCATTTCTGCCTTTATCTGCTCCACCTGTCTCCCGGTCCCTATCCCTCCTTTTTCCAGCTTATATGCTTCTTCTAGCTCTTCTTGAAGCAGCACTAAGTGTTCAGATCTATCTGTCTGTCTATCCATCCATCCATGAGGAGGAACTGGGAACAGGGCTGGTCTTAAATGGGTGGCGAGAGCCGACAGAAGGGGATCAGCATGAAGGACAACGTACATTGTAATTCAAAAGACATTCGAAAAATTTCAAAAGAATGGCAAAACTAAAAAAAATGAAGACAGGCAGGGAAGGAGAGAAAAAAAACATAAGAATGTCGTATAGAAAAGAGGGCTTCCACTGTTGCCTATTTGGGAGAGAAAAACAAGCAGCCATCGTTTACGGCCATACCACTCTGAATACGCCCGAACTCGTCTGATCTCGGAAGCTAAGCAGAGTCGGGCTCGGTTAGTACTTGGATGGGAGACCGCCTGGGAATACCGAGTGCTGTAAGCTTTTGCCTTTGTGCCATTAGGAGTCGCCCTTCACCTCGTCTTTTCTTTTCCTCCTTCCACCCGTGTCAGAAGCTGGGCTCTTGGCAGCCGAGTGATCTGGGGCAGCCCTGGGTACACGTTCGAGACTTGAGCCGGTGCTTGCCCTCCCTTTGATTCCACTGTGGGATTGCACTTTAGCAAGGACACGAGGTTGCTGGTCCTTTCTGGACGATGCTCCCTTTATAAAGTTGCAGGCTCCCGTCTGAAGAGCTGCACGAGATCTATCTGTCTGTCTATCCATCCATCCATGAGGAGGAACTGGGAACAGGGCTGGTCTTAAATGGGTGGCGAGAGCCGACAGAAGGGGATCAGCATGAAGGACAACGTACATTGTAATTCAAAAGACATTCGAAAAATTTCAAAAGAATGGCAAAACTAAAAAAAATGAAGACAGGCAGGGAAGGAGAGAAAAAAACATAAGAATGTCGTATAGAAAAGAGGGCTTCCACTGTTGCCTATTTGGGGAGAGAAAACAAGCAGCCATCGTTTACGGCCATACCACTCTGAATACGCCCGAACTCGTCTGATCTCGGAAGCTAAGCAGAGTCGGGCTCGGTTAGTACTTGGATGGGAGACCGCCTGGGAATACCGAGTGCTGTAAGCTTTTGCCTTTGTGCCATTAGGAGTCGCCCTTCACCTCGTCTTTTCTTTTCCTCCTTCCACCCGTGTCAGAAGCTGGGCTCTTGGCAGCCGAGTGATCTGGGGCAGCCCTGGGTACACGTTCGAGACTTGAGCCGGTGCTTGCCCTCCCTTTGATTCCACTGTGGGATTGCACTTTAGCAAGGACACGAGGTTGCTGGTCCTTTCTGGACGATGCTCCCTTTATAAAGTTGCAGGCTCCCGTCTGAAGAGCTGCACGAGATCTATCTGTCTGTCTATCCATCCATCCATGAGGAGGAACTGGGAACAGGGCTGGTCTTAAATGGGTGGCGAGAGCCGACAGAAGGGGATCAGCATGAAGGACAACGTACATTGTAATTCAAAAGACATTCGAAAAATTTCAAAAGAATGGCAAAACTAAAAAAAATGAAGACAGGCAGGGAAGGAGAGAAAAAAAAACATAAGAATGTCGTATAGAAAAGAGGGCTTCCACTGTTGCCTATTTGGGGAGAAAAACAAGCAGCCATCGTTTACGGCCATACCACTCTGAATACGCCCGAACTCGTCCGATCTCGGAAGCTAAGCAGAGTCGGGCTCGTTAGTACTTGGATGGGAGACCTCCTGGGAATACCGAGTGCTGTAAGCTTTTGCCTTTCTGCCAGCAGGTGTCGCCCTTCACCTCGTCTTGTTCTTTTGGCTCTTGGCAGGAAGGAAAGCGGCTTAAAATCAGTAAAGAGGCACAAAAAGGATGAATGATTATTTGTATTATTGTTTTATTACGGTGGGTGAGGGTCCTTAAGATAAATAAATAAATTGATTAGTTAATTTAAATTAATATTATTTTTGATACCATTTTTCTAGGGGGCGGGGGTTCTGAAAATAAATAAATAAATGGACAGACTGACAGACAGATTGACCGATTGACTGATTTTTGGAACTTCTTTATTTATTGCTTAAAGCTCCCAGAGCCGTTGTGTCACAGGCTCCTGCTTCACAATCACCACCTCCATAAAATGAAACACATGTTTTCAGTCTATTTTTTGAACCGGGATTATCAGGCGAGAGCGCAAACGCAGTCCCCCACTACCACAAATTATGCAATCGAGTTTCCGCATTTGGGGAAATCGCAGAGATCAGCACACCCGAGTGCAATGGATGAGCCTCGCCCTGGGAGAACCACCTTAGTGATCATGGTATCTCCCCTGCCAGGTAAGTATGAGTTGTTCAGCCCGGCGCTCATCCTCCCACTTCTTCGGCTTCGCTCGGCAGCGGGAGGATTTCCCCAGCGCAGTCCTCGGTCCTTCGGGCTCCTTCGGGATCCTTCGGGCTTCTTCGGCCTCTGGAGCGCGCATGCGCGGAGTTAGCCACTCACCAGACGCCCGTGTGCCCCGTGACTCGGATGACGGGTTGCAAAGACCTCACCACCTTGATTAGACAGGTTTCGCCAGCAATCCCAAGGTGCACCTCGCTCTTATGCAAACCAGCCACGCATCGCTGGAGCTTATTGGCTGGAAGAGAAACAGGAGAGATAGGACTGGGCGGGACGCTGAATGATAAACAGCCGCTCAACAGCTTAGACAGGCGGCAGGCGGCAAGCGGCAGGGAGGACGCAAAGCTGCGAAATAGGGAGGCGATCCTGCGCTCCGGAGACCGAGAGGAAGAACACCTCGGCGTGGGCCCTCGCCCACGGCAGCAAAGCACCATCGGGAAGACCTGCGTCGAGGCCGCCGAGTGATCTGGGGCAGCCCTGGGTACAAGTTCGAGACTTGAGCCGGTGCTTGCCCTTCCTTTGATTCCACTGTGGGATTGCACTTTAGCAAGGACACGAGGTTGCTGGTCCTTTCTGGACGATGCTCCCTTTATAAAGTTGCAGGCTCCCGTCTGAAGAGCTGCACGAGATCTATCTGTCTGTCTATCCATCCATCCATGAGGAGGAACTGGGAACAGGGCTGGTCTTAAATGGGTGGCGAGAGCCGACAGAAGGGGATCAGCATGAAGGACAACGTACATTGTAATTCAAAAGACATTCCGAAAAATTTCAAAAGAATGGCAAAACTAAAAAAAATGAAGACAGGCAGGGAAGGAGAGAAAAAAAACATAAGAATGTCGTATAGAAAAGAGGGCTTCCACTGTTGCCTATTTGGGAGAGAAAAACAAGCAGCCATCGTTTACGGCCATACCACTCTGAATACGCCCGAACTCGTCTGATCTCGGAAGCTAAGCAGAGTCGGGCTCGGTTAGTACTTGGATGGGAGACCGCCTGGGAATACCGAGTGCTGTAAGCTTTTGCCTTTGTGCCATTAGGAGTCGCCCTTCACCTCGTCTTTTTCTTTTCCTCCTTCCACCCGTGTCAGAAGCTGGGCTCTTGGCAGCCGAGTGATCTGGGGCAGCCCTGGGTACACGTTCGAGACTTGAGCCGGTGCTTGCCCTCCCTTTGATTCCACTGTGGGATTGCACTTTAGCAAGGACACGAGGTTGCTGGTCCTTTCTGGACGATGCTCCCTTTATAAAGTTGCAGGCTCCCGTCTGAAGAGCTGCACGAGATCTATCTGTCTGTCTATCCATCCATCCATGAGGAGGAACTGGGAACAGGGCTGGTCTTAAATGGGTGGCGAGAGCCGACAGAAGGGGATCAGCATGAAGGACAACGTACATTGTAATTCAAAAGACATTCGAAAAATTTCAAAAGAATGGCAAAACTAAAAAAAATGAAGACAGGCAGGGAAGGAGAGAAAAAAAACATAAGAATGTCGTATAGAAAAGAGGGCTTCCACTGTTGCCTATTTGGGGAGAGAAAAACAAGCAGCCATCGTTTACGGCCATACCACTCTGAATACGCCCGAACTCGTCTGATCTCGGAAGCTAAGCAGAGTCGGGCTCGGTTAGTACTTGGATGGGAGACCGCCTGGGAATACCGAGTGCTGTAAGCTTTTGCCTTTGTGCCATTAGGAGTCGCCCTTCACCTCGTCTTTTCTTTTCCTCCTTCCACCCGTGTCAGAAGCTGGGCTCTTGGCAGCCGAGTGATCTGGGGCAGCCCTGGGTACCACGTCGAGACTTGAGCCGGTGCTTGCCCTCCCTTTGATTCCACTGTGGGATTGCACTTTAGCAAGGACACGAGGTTGCTGGTCCTTTCTGGACGATGCTCCCTTTATAAAGTTGCAGGCTCCCGTCTGAAGAGCTGCACGAGATCTATCTGTCTGTCTATCCATCCATCCATGAGGAGGAACTGGGAACAGGGCTGGTCTTAAATGGGTGGCGAGAGCCGACAGAAGGGGATCAGCATGAAGGACAACGTACATTGTAATTCAAAAGACATTCGAAAAATTTCAAAAGAATGGCAAAACTAAAAAAAATGAAGACAGGCAGGAGAAGGAGAGAAAAAAAAACATAAGAATGTCGTATAGAAAAGAGGGCTTCCACTGTTGCCTATTTGGGGAGAGAAAAACAAGCAGCCATCGTTTACGGCCATACCACTCTGAATACGCCCGAACTCGTCCGATCTCGGAAGCTAAGCAGAGTCGGGCTCGGTTAGTACTTGGATGGGAGACCGCCTGGGAATACCGAGTGCTGTAAGCTTTTGCCTTTGTGCCATTAGGAGTCGCCCTTCACCTCGTCTTTTCTTTTCCTCCTTCCACCCGTGTCAGAAGCTGGGCTCTTGGCAGCCGAGTGATCTGGGGCAGCCCTGGGTACACGTTCGAGACTTGAGCCGGTGCTTGCCCTCCCTTTGATTCCACTGTGGGATTGCACTTTAGCAAGGACACGAGGTTGCTGGTCCTTTCTGGACGATGCTCCCCTTTATAAAGTTGCAGGCTCCCGTCTGAAGAGCTGCACGAGATCTATCTGTCTGTCTATCCATCCATCCATGAGGAGGAACTGGGAACAGGGCTGGTCTTAAATGGGTGGCGAGAGCCGACAGAAGGGGATCAGCATGAAGGACAACGTACATTGTAATTCAAAAGACATTCGAAAAATTTCAAAAGAATGGCAAAACTAAAAAAAATGAAGACAGGCAGGGAAGGAGAGAAAAAAAACATAAGAATGTCGTATAGAAAAGAGGGCTTCCACTGTTGCCTATTTGGGGAGAGAAAAACAAGCAGCCATCGTTTACGGCCATACCACTCTGAATACGCCCGAACTCGTCCGATCTCGGAAGCTAAGCAGAGTCGGGCTCGGTTAGTACTTGGATGGGAGACCTCCTGGGAATACCGAGTGCTGTAAGCTTTTGCCTTTCTGCCAGCAGGTGTCGCCCTTCACCTCGTCTTTTTCTTTTGGCTCTTGGCAGGAAGGAAAGCGGCTTAAAATCAGTAAAGAGGCACAAAAAGGATGAATGATTATTTGTATTATTGTTTTATTACGGTGGGTGAGGGTCCTTAAGATAAATAAATAAATTGATTAGTTAATTTAAATTAATATTATTTTTGATACCATTTTTCTAGGGGGCGGGGGTTCTGAAAATAAATAAATAAATGGACAGACTGACAGACAGATTGACCGATTGACTGATTTTTGGAACTTCTTTATTTATTGCTTAAAGCTCCCAGAGCCGTTGTGTCACAGGCTCCTGCTTCACAATCACCACCTCCATAAAATGAAACACATGTTTTCAGTCTATTTTTTGAACCGGGATTATCAGGGGAGAGCACGAACGCAGTCCCCCACTACCACAAATTATGCAATCGAGTTTCCCGCATTTGGGGAAATCGCAGAGGTCAGCACACCCGGAGTGCAATGGATGAGCCTCGCCCTGGGAGAACCACCTTAGTGATCATGGTATCTCCCCTGCCAGGTAAGTATGAGTTGTTCAGCCCGGCGCTCATCCTCCCACTTCTTCGGCTTCGTCGCTCGGCAGCGGGAGGATTTCCCCAGCGCAGTCCTCGGTCCTTCGGGCTCCTTCGGGATCCTTCGGGCTTCTTCGGCCTCTGGAGCGCATGCGCGGGGTTAGCCACTCACCAGACGCCCGTGTGCCCCGTGACTCGGATGACGGGGTTGCAAAGACCTCACCACCTTGATTAGACAGGTTTCGCCAGCAATCCCAAGGTGCACCTCGCTCTTATGCAAACCAGCCACGCATCGCTGGAGCTTATTGGCTGGAAGAGAAACAGGAGAGATAGGACTGGGCGGGACGCTGAATGATAAACAGCCGCTCAACAGCTTAGACAGGCGGCAAGCGGCAGGGAGGACGCAAAGCTGCGAAATAGGGAGGCGATCCTGCGCTCCGGAGACCGAGAGGAAGAACACCTCGGCGTGGCGCGCACACGGCAGCAAAGCACCATCGGGAAGACCTGCGTCGAGGCCGCCGAGTGATCTGGGGCAGCCCTGGGTACACGTTCGAGACTTGAGCCGGTGCTTGCCCCCCCTTTGATTCCACTGTGGGATTGCACTTTAGCAAGGACACGAGGTTGCTGGTCCTTTCTGGACGATGCTCCCCTTTATAAAGTTGCAGGCTCCCCGTCTGAAGAGCTGCACGAGATCTATCTGTCTGTCTATCCATCCATCCATGAGGAGGAACTGGGAACAGGGCTGGTCTTAAATGGGTGGCGAGAGCCGACAGAAGGGGATCAGCATGAAGGACAACGTACATTGTAATTCAAAAGACATTCCGAAAAATTTCAAAAGAATGGCAAAACTAAAAAAAATGAAGACAGGCAGGGAAGGAGAGAAAAAAAACATAAGAATGTCGTATAGAAAAGAGGGCTTCCACTGTTGCCTATTTGGGGAGAGAAAAACAAGCAGCCATCGTTTACGGCCATACCACTCTGAATACGCCCGAACTCGTCTGATCTCGGAAGCTAAGCAGAGTCGGGCTCGGTTAGTACTTGGATGGGAGACCGCCTGGGAATACCGAGTGCTGTAAGCTTTTGCCTTTGTGCCATTAGGAGTCGCCCTTCACCTCGTCTTTTTCTTTTCCTCCTTCCACCCGTGTCAGAAGCTGGGCTCTTGGCAGCCGAGTGATCTGGGGCAGCCCTGGGTACACGTTCGAGACTTGAGCCGGTGCTTGCCCTCCCTTTGATTCCACTGTGGGATTGCACTTTAGCAAGGACACGAGGTTGCTGGTCCTTTCTGGACGATGCTCCCTTTATAAAGTTGCAGGCTCCCGTCTGAAGAGCTGCACGAGATCTATCTGTCTGTCTATCCATCCATCCATGAGGAGGAACTGGGAACAGGGCTGGTCTTAAATGGGTGGCGAGAGCCGACAGAAGGGGATCAGCATGAAGGACAACGTACATTGTAATTCAAAACACATTCGAAAAATTTCAAAAGAATGGCAAAACTAAAAAAAATGAAGACAGGCAGGGAAGGAGAAAAAAAAACATAAGAATGTCGTATAGAAAAGAGGGCTTCCACTGTTGCCTATTTGGGGAGAGAAAAACAAGCAGCCATCGTTTACGGCCATACCACTCTGAATACGCCCGAACTCGTCTGATCTCGGAAGCTAAGCAGAGTCGGGCTCGGTTAGTACTTGGATGGGAGACCGCCTGGGAATACCGAGTGCTGTAAGCTTTTGCCTTTGTGCCATTAGGAGTCGCCCTTCACCTCGTCTTTTCTTTTCCTCCTTCCACCCGTGTCAGAAGCTGGGCTCTTGGCAGCCGAGTGATCTGGGGCAGCCCTGGGTACACGTCGAGACTGGAGCCGGTGCTTGCCCTCCCTTTGATTCCACTGTGGGATTGCACTTTAGCAAGGACACGAGGTTGCTGGTCCTTTCTGGACGATGCTCCCTTTATAAAGTTGCAGGCTCCCGTCTGAAGAGCTGCACGAGATCTATCTGTCTGTCTATCCATCCATCCATGAGGAGGAACTGGGAACAGGGCTGGTCTTAAATGGGTGGCGAGAGCCGACAGAAGGGGATCAGCATGAAGGACAACGTACATTGTAATTCAAAAGACATTCGAAAAATTTCAAAAGAATGGCAAAACTAAAAAAAATGAAGACAGGCAGGGAAGGAGAGAAAAAAAAAACATAAGAATGTCGTATAGAAAAGAGGGCTTCCACTGTTGCCTATTTGGGGAGAGAAAAACAAGCAGCCATCGTTTACGGCCATACCACTCTGAATACGCCCGAACTCGTCTGATCTCGGAAGCTAAGCAGAGTCGGGCTGGTTAGTACTTGGATGGGAGACCTCCTGGGAATCCCGAGTGCTGTAAGCTTTTGCCTTTCTGCCAGCAGGTGTCGCCCTTCACCTCGTCTTTTTCTTTTGGCTCTTGGCAGGAAGGAAAGCGGCTTAAAATCAGTAAAGAGGCACAAAAAGGATGAATGATTATTTGTATTATTGTTTTATTACGGTGGGTGAGGGTCCTTAAGATAAATAAATAAATTGATTAGTTAATTTAAATTAATATTATTTTTGATACCATTTTTCTAGGGGGCGGGGGTTCTGAAAATAAATAAATAAATGGACAGACTGACAGACAGATTGACCGATTGACTGATTTTTGGAACTTCTTTATTTATTGCTTAAAGCTCCCAGAGCCGTTGTGTCACAGGCTCCTGCTTCACAATCACCACCTCCATAAAATGAAACACATGTTTTCAGTCTATTTTTTGAACCGGGATTATCAGGGGAGAGCACGAACGCAGTCCCCCACTACCACAAATTATGCAATCGAGTTTCCCGCATTTGGGGAAACGAGATCATCACACCCGGAGTGCAATGGATGAGCCTCGCCCTGGGAGAACCACCTTAGTGATCATGGTATCTCCCCTGCCAGGTAAGTATGAGTTGTTCAACCCGGCGCTCATCCTCCCACTTCTTCGGCTTCGTCGCTCGGCAGCGGGAGGATTTCCCCAGCGCAGTCCTCGGTCCTTCGGGCTCCTTCGGGATCCTTCGGGCTTCTTCGGCCTCTGGAGCGCGCATGCGCGGGAGTTAGCCACTCACCAGACGCCCGTGTGCCCCGTGACTCGGATGACGGGGTTGCAAAGACCTCACCACCTTGATTAGACAGGTTTCGCCAGCAATCCCAAGGTGCACCTCGCTCTTATGCAAACCAGCCACGCATCGCTGGAGCTTATTGGCTGGGAGAGAAACAGGAGAGATAGGACTGGGCGGGACGCTGAATGATAAACAGCCGCTCAACAGCTTAGACAGGCGGCAAGCGGCAGGGAGGACGCAAAGCTGCGAAATAGGGAGGCGATCCTGCGCTCCGGAGACCGAGAGGAAGAACACCTCGGCGTGGGCGCTCGCACACGGCAGCAAAGCACCATCGGGAAGACCTGCGTCGAGGCCGCCGAGTGATCTGGGGCAGCCCTGGGTACACGTTCGAGACTTGAGCCGGTGCTTGCCCTCCCTTTGATTCCACTGTGGGATTGCACTTTAGCAAGGACACGAGGTTGCTGGTCCTTTCTGGACGATGCTCCCCTTTATAAAGTTGCAGGCTCCCGTCTGAAGAGCTGCACGAGATCTATCTGTCTGTCTATCCATCCATCCATGAGGAGGAACTGGGAACAGGGCTGGTCTTAAATGGGTGGCGAGAGCCGACAGAAGGGGATCAGCATGAAGGACAACGTACATTGTAATTCAAAAGACATTCCGAAAAATTTCAAAAGAATGGCAAAACTAAAAAAAATGAAGACAGGCAGGGAAGGAGAGAAAAAAAACATAAGAATGTCGTATAGAAAAGAGGGCTTCCACTGTTGCCTATTTGGGAGAGAAAAACAAGCAGCCATCGTTTACGGCCATACCACTCTGAATACGCCCGAACTCGTCTGATCTCGGAAGCTAAGCAGAGTCGGGCTCGGTTAGTACTTGGATGGGAGACCGCCTGGGAATACCGAGTGCTGTAAGCTTTTGCCTTTGTGCCATTAGGAGTCGCCCTTCACCTCGTCTTTTCTTTTCCTCCTTCCACCCGTGTCAGAAGCTGGGCTCTTGGCAGCCGAGTGATCTGGGGCAGCCCTGGGTACACGTTCGAGACTTGAGCCGGTGCTTGCCCTCCCTTTGATTCCACTGTGGGATTGCACTTTAGCAAGGACACGAGGTTGCTGGTCCTTTCTGGACGATGCTCCCTTTATAAAGTTGCAGGCTCCCGTCTGAAGAGCTGCACGAGATCTATCTGTCTGTCTATCCATCCATCCATGAGGAGGAACTGGGAACAGGGCTGGTCTTAAATGGGTGGCGAGAGCCGACAGAAGGGGATCAGCATGAAGGACAACGTACATTGTAATTCAAAAGACATTCGAAAAATTTCAAAAGAATGGCAAAACTAAAAAAAATGAAGACAGGCGGGAAGGAGAGAAAAAAAACATAAGAATGTCGTATAGAAAAGAGGGCTTCCACTGTTGCCTATTTGGGGAGAGAAAAACAAGCAGCCATCGTTTACGGCCATACCACTCTGAATACGCCCGAACTCGTCTGATCTCGGAAGCTAAGCAGAGTCGGGCTCGGTTAGTACTTGGATGGGAGACCGCCTGGGAATACCGAGTGCTGTAAGCTTTTGCCTTTGTGCCATTAGGAGTCGCCCTTCACCTCGTCTTTTCTTTTCCTCCTTCCACCCGTGTCAGAAGCTGGGCTCTTGGCAGCCGAGTGATCTGGGGCAGCCCCGGGTACACGTCGAGACTTGAGCCGGTGCTTGCCCTCCCTTTGATTCCACTGTGGGATTGCACTTTAGCAAGGACACGAGGTTGCTGGTCCTTTCTGGACGATGCTCCCCTTTATAAAGTTGCAGGCTCCCCGTCTGAAGAGCTGCACGAGATCTATCTGTCTGTCTATCCATCCATCCATGAGGAGGAACTGGGAACAGGGCTGGTCTTAAATGGGTGGCGAGAGCCGACAGAAGGGGATCAGCATGAAGGACAACGTACATTGTAATTCAAAAGACATTCGAAAAATTTCAAAAGAATGGCAAAACTAAAAAAAATGAAGACAGGCAGGGAAGGAGAGAAAAAAAACATAAGAATGTCGTATAGAAAAAAGGGCTTCCACTAGTTGCCTATTTGGGGAGAGAAAAACAAGCAGCCATCGTTTACGGCCATACCACTCTGAATACGCCCGAACTCGCCCGAACTCTCCGATCTCGGAAGCTAAGCAGAGTCGGGCTCGGTTAGTACTTGGATGGGAGACCTCCTGGGAATACCGAGTGCTGTAAGCTTTTGCCTTTCTGCCAGCAGGTGTCGCCCTTCACCTCGTCTTTTTCTTTTGGCTCTTGGCAGGAAGGAAAGCGGCTTAAAATCAGTAAAGAGGCACAAAAAGGATGAATGATTATTTGTATTATTGTTTTATTACGGTGGGTGAGGGTCCTTAAGATAAATAAATAAATTGATTAGTTAATTTAAATTAATATTATTTTTGATACCATTTTTCTAGGGGGCGGGGGTTCTGAAAATAAATAAATAAATGGACAGACTGACAGACAGATTGACCGATTGACTGATTTTTGGAACTTCTTTATTTATTGCTTAAAGCTCCCAGAGCCGTTGTGTCACAGGCTCCTGCTTCACAATCACCACCTCCATAAAATGAAACACATGTTTTCAGTCTATTTTTTGAACCGGGATTATCAGGGGAGAGCGCGAACGCAGTCCCCCACTACCACAAATTATGCAATCGAGTTTCCCGCATTTGGGGAAATCGCAGAGATCAGCACACCTGGAGTGCAATGGATGAGCCTCGCCCTGGGAGAACCACCTTAGTGATCATGGTATCTCCCCTGCCAGGTAAGTATGAGTTGTTCAGCCCGGCGCTCATCCTCCCACTTCTTCGGCTTCGTCGCTCGGCAGCGGGAGGATTTCCCCAGCGCAGTCCTCGGTCCTTCGGGCTCCTTCGGGATCCTTCGGGCTTCTTCGGCCTCTGGAGCGCGCATGCGCGGGAGTTAGCCACTCACCAGACGCCCGTGTGCCCCGTGACTCGGATGACGGGGTTGCAAAGACCTCACCACCTTGATTAGACAGGTTTCGCCAGCAATCCCAAGGTGCACCTCGCTCTTATGCAAACCAGCCACGCATCGCTGGAGCTTATTGGCTGGAAGAGAAACAGGAGAGATAGGACTGGGCGGGACGCTGAATGATAAACAGCCGCTCAACAGCTTAGACAGGCAGGGCAGGCGGCAAGCGGCAGGAGGACGCAAAGCTGCGAAATAGGGAGGCGATCCTGCGCTCCGGAGACCGAGAGGAAGAACACCTCGGCGTGGGCGCTCGCACACGGCAGCAAAGCACCATCGGGAAGACCTGCGTCGAGGCCGCCGAGTGATCTGGGGCAGCCCTGGGTACAAGTTCGAGACTTGAGCCGGTGCTTGCCCTTCCTTTGATTCCACTGTGGGATTGCACTTTAGCAAGGACACGAGGTTGCTGGTCCTTTCTGGACGATGCTCCCCTTTATAAAGTTGCAGGCTCCCCGTCTGAAGAGCTGCACGAGATCTATCTGTCTGTCTATCCATCCATCCATGAGGAGGAACTGGGAACAGGGCTGGTCTTAAATGGGTGGCGAGAGCCGACAGAAGGGGATCAGCATGAAGGACAACGTACATTGTAATTCAAAAGACATTCCGAAAAATTTCAAAAGAATGGCAAAACTAAAAAAAATGAAGACAGGCAGGGAAAGGAGAAAAAAACATAAGAATGTCGTATAGAAAAGAGGGCTTCCACTGTTGCCTATTTGGGGAGAGAAAAAAGCAGCCATCGTTTACGGCCAAACCACTCTGAATACGCCCGAACTCGTCTGATCTCGGAAGCTAAGGATTGCACTTTAGCAAGGACACGAGGTTGCTGGTCCTTTCTGGACGATGCTCCCTTTATAAAGTTGCAGGCTCCCGTCTGAAGAGCTGCACGAGATCTATCTGTCTGTCTATCCATCCATCCATGAGGAGGAACTGGGAACAGGGCTGGTCTTAAATGGGTGGCGAGAGCCGACAGAAGGGGATCAGCATGAAGGACAACGTACATTGTAATTCAAAAGACATTCGAAAAATTTCAAAAGAATGGCAAAACTAAAAAAAATGAAGACAGGCAGGGAAGGAGAGAAAAAAAACATAAGAATGTCGTATAGAAAAGAGGGCTTCCACTGTTGCCTATTTGGGGAGAGAAAAACAAGCAGCCATCGTTTACGGCCATACCACTCTGAATACGCCCGAACTCGTCTGATCTCGGAAGCTAAGCAGAGTCGGGCTCGGTTAGTACTTGGATGGGAGACCGCCTGGGAATACCGAGTGCTGTAAGCTTTTGCCTTTGTGCCATTAGGAGTCGCCCTTCACCTCGTCTTTTCTTTTCCTCCTTCCACCCGTGTCAGAAGCTGGGCTCTTGGCAGCCGAGTGATCTGGGGCAGCCCTGGGTACACGGTCGAGACTTGAGCCGGTGCTTGCCCTCCCTTTGATTCCACTGTGGGATTGCACTTTAGCAAGGACACGAGGTTGCTGGTCCTTTCTGGACGATGCTCCCTTTATAAAGTTGCAGGCTCCCGTCTGAAGAGCTGCACGAGATCTATCTGTCTGTCTATCCATCCATCCATGAGGAGGAACTGGGAACAGGGCTGGTCTTAAATGGGTGGCGAGAGCCGACAGAAGGGGATCAGCATGAAGGACAACGTACATTGTAATTCAAAAGACATTCGAAAAATTTCAAAAGAATGGCAAAACTAAAAAAAATGAAGACAGGCAGGGAAGGAGAAAAAAAACATAAGAATGTCGTATAGAAAAGAGGGCTTCCACTGTTGCCTATTTGGGGAGAGAAAAACAAGCAGCCATCGTTTACGGCCATACCACTCTGAATACGCCCGAACTCGTCTGATCTCGGAAGCTAAGCAGAGTCGGGCTCGGTTAGTACTTGGATGGGAGACCGCCTGGGAATACCGAGTGCTGTAAGCTTTTGCCTTTGTGCCATTAGGAGTCGCCCTTCACCTCGTCTTTTCTTTTCCTCCTTCCACCCGTGTCAGAAGCTGGGCTCTTGGCAGCCGAGTGATCTGCGGCAGCCCTGGGGACCACGTCGAGACTTGAGCCGGTGCTTGCCCTCCCTTTGATTCCACTGTGGGATTGCACTTTAGCAAGGACACGAGGTTGCTGGTCCTTTCTGGACGATGCTCCCTTTATAAAGTTGCAGGCTCCCGTCTGAAGAGCTGCACGAGATCTATCTGTCTGTCTATCCATCCATCCATGAGGAGGAACTGGGAACAGGGCTGGTCTTAAATGGGTGGCGAGAGCCGACAGAAGGGGATCAGCATGAAGGACAACGTACATTGTAATTCAAAAGACATTCGAAAAATTTCAAAAGAATGGCAAAACTAAAAAAAATGAAGACAGGCAGGGAAGGAGAGAAAAAAAACATAAGAATGTCGTATAGAAAAGAGGGCTTCCACTGTTGCCTATTTGGGGAGAGAAAAACAAGCAGCCATCGTTTACGGCCATACCACTCTGAATACGCCCGAACTCGTCTGATCTCGGAAGCTAAGCAGAGTCGGGCTCGGTTAGTACTTGGATGGGAGACCGCCTGGGAATACCGAGTGCTGTAAGCTTTTGCCTTTGTGCCATTAGGAGTCGCCCTTCACCTCGTCTTTTTCTTTTCCTCCTTCCACCCGTGTCAGAAGCTGGGCTCTTGGCAGCCGAGTGATCTGGGGCAGCCCTGGGTACACGTTCGAGACTTGAGCCGGTGCTTGCCCTCCCTTTGATTCCACTGTGGGATTGCACTTTAGCAAGGACACGAGGTTGCTGGTCCTTTCTGGACGATGCTCCCTTTATAAAGTTGCAGGCTCCCGTCTGAAGAGCTGCACGAGATCTATCTGTCTGTCTATCCATCCATCCATGAGGAGGAACTGGGAACAGGGCTGGTCTTAAATGGGTGGCGAGAGCCGAACAAGGGGATCAGCATGAAGGACAACGTACATTGTAATTCAAAAGACATTCGAAAAATTTCAAAAGAATGGCAAAACTAAAAAAAATGAAGACAGGCAGGGAAGGAGAGAAAAAAAACATAAGAATGTCGTATAGAAAAGAGGGCTTCCACTGTTGCCTATTTGGGGAGAGAAAAACAAGCAGCCATCGTTTACGGCCATACCACTCTGAATACGCCCGAACTCGTCTGATCTCGGAAGCTAAGCAGAGTCGGGCTCGGTTAGTACTTGGATGGGAGACCTCCTGGGAATCCCGAGTGCTGTAAGCTTTTGCCTTTCTGCCAGCAGGTGTCGCCCTTCACCTCGTCTTTTTCTTTTGGCTCTTGGCAGGAAGGAAAGCGGCTTAAAATCAGTAAAGAGGCACAAAAAGGATGAATGATTATTTGTATTATTGTTTTATTACGGTGGGTGAGGGTCCTTAAGATAAATAAATAAATTGATTAGTTAATTTAAATTAATATTATTTTTGATACCATTTTTCTAGGGGGCGGGGGTTCTGAAAATAAATAAATAAATGGACAGACTGACAGACAGATTGACCGATTGACTGATTTTTGGAACTTCTTTATTTATTGCTTAAAGCTCCCAGAGCCGTTGTGTCACAGGCTCCTGCTTCACAATCACCACCTCCATAAAATGAAACACATGTTTTCAGTCTATTTTTTGAACCGGGATTATCAGGGGAGCGCAACGCAGTCCCCACTACCACAAATTATGCAATCGAGTTTCCCGCATTTGGGGAAACGCAGAGATCAGCACACCCGGAGTGCAATGGATGAGCCTCGCCCTGGGAGAACCACCTTAGTGATCATGGTATCTCCCCTGCCAGGTAAGTATGAGTTGTTCAGCCCGGCGCTCATCCTCCCACTTCTTCGGCTTCGTCGCTCGGCAGCGGGAGGATTTCCCCAGCGCAGTCCTCGGTCCTTCGGGCTCCTTCGGGATCCTTCGGGCTTCTTCGGCCTCTGGAGCGCGCATGCGGGAGTTAGCCACTCACCAGACGCCCGTGTGCCCCGTGACTCGGATGACGGGTTTGCAAAGACCTCACCACCTTGATTAGACAGGTTTCGCCAGCAATCCCAAGGTGCACCTCGCTCTTATGCAAACCAGCCACGCATCGCTGGAGCTTATTGGCTGGGAGAGAAACAGGAGAGATAGGACTGGGCGGACGCTGAATGATAAACAGCCGCTCAACAGCTTAGACAGGCGGCAGGCGGCAAGCGGCAGGGAGGACGCAAAGCTGCGAAATAGGGAGGCGATCCTGCGCTCCGGAGACCGAGAGGAAGAACACCTCGGCGTGGGCGCTCGCACACGGCAGCAAAGCACCATCGGGAAGACCTGCGTCGAGGCCGCCGAGTGATCTGGGGCAGCCCTGGGTACACGTTCGAGACTTGAGCCGGTGCTTGCCCTTCCCTTTGATTCCACTGTGGGATTGCACTTTAGCAAGGACACGAGGTTGCTGGTCCTTTCTGGACGATGCTCCCCTTTATAAAGTTGCAGGCTCCCCGTCTGAAGAGCTGCACGAGATCTATCTGTCTGTCTATCCATCCATCCATGAGGAGGAACTGGGAACAGGGCTGGTCTTAAATGGGTGGCGAGAGCCGACAGAAGGGGATCAGCATGAAGGACAACGTACATTGTAATTCAAAAGACATTCCGAAAAATTTCAAAAGAATGGCAAAACTAAAAAAAAAATGAAGACAGGCAGGGAAGGAGAGAAAAAAAACATAAGAATGTCGTATAGAAAAGAGGGCTTCCACTGTTGCCTATTTGGGAGAGAAAAACAAGCAGCCATCGTTTACGGCCATACCACTCTGAATACGCCCGAACTCGTCTGATCTCGGAAGCTAAGCAGAGTCGGGCTCGGTTAGTACTTGGATGGGAGACCGCCTGGGAATACCGAGTGCTGTAAGCTTTTGCCTTTGTGCCATTAGGAGTCGCCCTTCACCTCGTCTTTTTCTTTTCCTCCTTCCACCCGTGTCAGAAGCTGGGCTCTTGGCAGCCGAGTGATCTGGGGCAGCCCTGGGTACACGTTCGAGACTTGAGCCGGTGCTTGCCCTCCCTTTGATTCCACTGTGGGATTGCACTTTAGCAAGGACACGAGGTTGCTGGTCCTTTCTGGACGATGCTCCCCTTTATAAAGTTGCAGGCTCCCCGTCTGAAGAGCTGCACGAGATCTATCTGTCTGTCTATCCATCCATCCATGAGGAGGAACTGGGAACAGGGCTGGTCTTAAATGGGTGGCGAGAGCCGACAGAAGGGGATCAGCATGAAGGACAACGTACATTGTAATTCAAAAGACATTCGAAAAATTTCAAAAGAATGGCAAAACTAAAAAAAATGAAGACAGGCAGGGAAGGAGAGAAAAAAAACATAAGAATGTCGTATAGAAAAGAGGGCTTCCACTGTTGCCTATTTGGGGAGAGAAAAACAAGCAGACATCGTTACCGGCCATACCACTCTGAATACGCCCGAACTCGTCTGATCTCGGAAGCTAAGTTAGTACTTGGATGGGAGACCGCCTGGGAATACCGAGTCGGGCTCGGTTAGTACTTGGATGGGAGACCGCCTGGGAATACCGAGTGCTGTAAGCTTTTGCCTTTGTGCCATTAGGAGTCGCCCTTCACCTCGTCTTTTTCTTTTCCTCCTTCCACCCGTGTCAGAAGCTGGGCTCTTGGCAGCCGAGTGATCTGGGGCAGCCCTGGGTACACGTTCGAGACTTGAGCCGGTGCTTGCCCTCCCTTTGATTCCACTGTGGGATTGCACTTTAGCAAGGACACGAGGTTGCTGGTCCTTTCTGGACGATGCTCCCTTTATAAAGTTGCAGGCTCCCGTCTGAAGAGCTGCACGAGATCTATCTGTCTGTCTATCCATCCATCCATGAGGAGGAACTGGGAACAGGGCTGGTCTTAAATGGGTGGCGAGAGCCGACAGAAGGGGATCAGCATGAAGGACAACGTACATTGTAATTCAAAAGACATTCTGAAAAATTTCAAAAGAATGGCAAAACTAAAAAAAAAATGAAGACAGGCAGGGGAAGGAGAGAAAAAAAACATAAGAATGTCGTATAGAAAAGAGGGCTTCCACTGTTGCCTATTTGGGAGAGAAAAACAAGCAGCCATCGTTTACGGCCATACCACTCTGAATACGCCCGAACTCGTCTGATCTCGGAAGCTAAGCAGAGTCGGGCTCGGTTAGTACTTGGATGGGAGACCGCCTGGGAATACCGAGTGCTGTAAGCTTTTGCCTTTGTGCCATTAGGAGTCGCCCTTCACCTCTTTTCTTTTCCTCCTTCCACCCGTGTCAGAAGCTGGGCTCTTGGCAGCCGAGTGATCTGGGGCAGCCCTGGGTACACGTTCGAGACTTGAGCCGGTGCTTGCCCTCCCTTTGATTCCACTGTGGGATTGCACTTTAGCAAGGACACGAGGTTGCTGGTCCTTTCTGGACGATGCTCCCTTTATAAAGTTGCAGGCTCCCGTCTGAAGAGCTGCACGAGATCTATCTGTCTGTCTATCCATCCATCCATGAGGAGGAACTGGGAACAGGGCTGGTCTTAAATGGGTGGCGAGAGCCGACAGAAGGGGATCAGCATGAAGGACAACGTACATTGTAATTCAAAAGACATTCGAAAAATTTCAAAAGAATGGCAAAACTAAAAAAAATGAAGACAGGCAGGGAAGGAGAGAAAAAAAACATAAGAATGTCGTATAGAAAAGAGGGCTTCCACTGTTGCCTATTTGGGAGAGAAAAACAAGCAGCCATCGTTTACGGCCATACCACTCTGAATACGCCCGAACTCGTCTGATCTCGGAAGCTAAGCAGAGTCGGGCTCGGTTAGTACTTGGATGGGAGACCGCCTGGGAATACCGAGTGCTGTAAGCTTTTGCCTTTGTGCCATTAGGAGTCGCCCTTCACCTCGTCTTTTCTTTTCCTCCTTCCACCCGTGTCAGAAGCTGGGCTCTTGGCAGCCGAGTGATCTGCGGCAGCCCTGGGGACACGCTCGAGACTTGAGCCGGTGCTTGCCCTCCCTTTGATTCCACTGTGGGATTGCACTTTAGCAAGGACACGAGGTTGCTGGTCCTTTCTGGACGATGCTCCCTTTATAAAGTTGCAGGCTCCCGTCTGAAGAGCTGCACGAGATCTATCTGTCTGTCTATCCATCCATCCATGAGGAGGAACTGGGAACAGGGCTGGTCTTAAATGGGTGGCGAGCCGACAGAAGGGGATCAGCATGAAGGACAACGTACATTGTAATTCAAAAGACATTCGAAAAATTTCAAAAGAATGGCAAAACTAAAAAAAATGAAGACAGGCAGGGAAGGAGAGAAAAAAACATAAGAATGTCGTATAGAAAAGAGGGCTTCCACTGTTGCCTATTTGGGGAGAGAAAAACAAGCAGCCATCGTTTACGGCCATACCACTCTGAATACGCCCGAACTCGTCTGATCTCGGAAGCTAAGCAGAGTCGGGCTCGGTTAGTACTTGGATGGGAGACCGCCTGGGAATACCGAGTGCTGTAAGCTTTTGCCTTTCTGCCAGCAGGTGTCGCCCTTCACCTCGTCTTTTTCTTTTGGCTCTTGGCAGCAAGGAAAGCGGCTTAAAATCAGTAAAGAGGCACAAAAAGGATGAATGATTATTTGTATTATTGTTTTATTACGGTGGGTGAGGGTCCTTAAGATAAATAAATAAATTGATTAGTTAATTTAAATTAATATTATTTTTGATACATTTTTCTAGGGGGCGGGGGTTCTGAAAATAAATAAATAAATGGACAGACTGACAGACAGATTGACCGATTGACTGATTTTTGGAACTTCTTTATTTATTGCTTAAAGCTCCCAGAGCCGTTGTGTCACAGGCTCCTGCTTCACAATCACCACCTCCATAAAATGAAACACATGTTTTCAGTCTATTTTTTGAACCGGGATTATCAGGGAGAGAGCGAACGCAGTCCCCCACTACCACAAATTATGCAATCGAGTTTCCGCATTTGGGGAAACGCAGAGATCAGCACACCCGAGTGCAATGGATGAGCCTCGCCCTGGGAGAACCACCTTAGTGATCATGGTATCTCCCCTGCCAGGTAAGTATGAGTTGTTCAGCCCGGCGCTCATCCTCCCACTTCTTCGGCTTCGTCGCTCGGCAGCGGGAGGATTTCCCCAGCGCAGTCCTCGGTCCTTCGGGCTCCTTCGGGATCCTTCGGGCTTCTTCGGCCTCTGGAGCGCGCATGCGCGGGAGTTAGCCACTCACCAGACGCCCGTGTGCCCCGTGACTCGGATGACGGGTTTGCAAAGACCTCACCACCTTGATTAGACAGGTTTCGCCAGCAATCCCAAGGTGCACCTCGCTCTTATGCAAACCAGCCACGCATCGCTGGAGCTTATTGGCTGGAAGAGAAACAGGAGAGATAGGACTGGGCGGACGCTGAATGATAAACAGCCGCTCAACAGCTTAGACAGGCGGCAGGCGGCAAGCAGGAGGACGCAAAGCTGCGAAATAGGGAGGCGATCCTGCGCTCCGGAGACCGAGAGGAAGAACACCTCGGCGTGGGCGCTCGCACCGGCAGCAAAGCACCATCGGGAAGACCTGCGTCGAGGCCGCCGAGTGATCTGGGGCAGCCCTGGGTACAAGTTCGAGACTTGAGCCGGTGCTTGCCCTCCCTTTGATTCCACTGTGGGATTGCACTTTAGCAAGGACACGAGGTTGCTGGTCCTTTCTGGACGATGCTCCCCTTTATAAAGTTGCAGGCTCCCGTCTGAAGAGCTGCACGAGATCTATCTGTCTGTCTATCCATCCATCCATGAGGAGGAACTGGGAACAGGGCTGGTCTTAAATGGGTGGCGAGAGCCGACAGAAGGGGATCAGCATGAAGGACAACGTACATTGTAATTCAAAAGACATTCCGAAAAATTTCAAAAGAATGGCAAAACTAAAAAAAATGAAGACAGGCAGGGAAGGAGAGAAAAAAAACATAAGAATGTCGTATAGAAAAGAGGGCTTCCACTGTTGCCTATTTGGGAGAGAAAAACAAGCAGCCATCGTTTACGGCCATACCACTCTGAATACGCCCGAACTCGTCTGATCTCGGAAGCTAAGCAGAGTCGGGCTCGGTTAGTACTTGGATGGGAGACCGCCTGGGAATACCGAGTGCTGTAAGCTTTTGCCTTTGTGCCATTAGGAGTCGCCCTTCACCTCGTCTTTTCTTTTCCTCCTTCCACCCGTGTCAGAAGCTGGGCTCTTGGCAGCCGAGTGATCTGGGGCAGCCCTGGGTACACTGTCGAGACTTGAGCCGGTGCTTGCCCTCCCTTTGATTCCACTGTGGGATTGCACTTTAGCAAGGACACGAGGTTGCTGGTCCTTTCTGGACGATGCTCCCTTTATAAAGTTGCAGGCTCCCGTCTGAAGAGCTGCACGAGATCTATCTGTCTGTCTATCCATCCATCCATGAGGAGGAACTGGGAACAGGGCTGGTCTTAAATGGGTGGCGAGAGCCGACAGAAGGGGATCAGCATGAAGGACAACGTACATTGTAATTCAAAAGACATTCGAAAAATTTCAAAAGAATGGCAAAACTAAAAAAAATGAAGACAGGCAGGGAAGGAGAGAAAAAAAACCATAAGAATGTCGTATAGAAAAGAGGGCTTCCACTGTTGCCTATTTGGGGAGAGAAAAACAAGCAGCCATCGTTTACGGCCATACCACTCTGAATACGCCCGAACTCGTCTGATCTCGGAAGCTAAGCAGAGTCGGGCTCGGTTAGTACTTGGATGGGAGACCGCCTGGGAATACCGAGTGCTGTAAGCTTTTGCCTTTGTGCCATTAGGAGTCGCCCTTCA
>NC_053157.1:231650151-231680448 GCF_016835505.1 Polypterus senegalus | reverse complement strand
TTGAAGTAGTATTTAAGACAAGGTTTTTATACGACAAATGTTTGCGAACTGTAGAGAGGGAGAAGGAGGTGAACTTGATTTTGGACAAATTTTTGATTATTCCATTGAGTGACAGACTTGATAAAAAAGTAAACGTTATAATGTATACAGAGAAAGTCAAGTTACAAGACATTTCAACATGGTTGCTGCAGTATTGTGAGGTAAAGAGTAGTATGCAGATGATGGATGAAGATGGTATTAAGAATGGGTTGTATAAATTTGATGTGAATTTAAAAAAAGAGAATAGTACAGATCGGGTGATACATTTGCCTCCCGTCATACAGATAGGAATCGTAAGAGGACATGTGTTCTATCCTGGCCAGCCTCAAGTATGTAGGAGGTGTGGTAAAGAAGGCCATAAAGCCATGGAATGTAGAGTGATAAAATGCCGCAATTGCAAAGAAGAAGGGCACAGCACCAGGGAGTGTAGAAAAAATATAATATGTAATTTATGTGGACAGGAAGCACATACCTTTAAGGATTGCCCGGTCTCATATGCAAATATGGTAAAAATGAATAGAACGGACAGAGTAATAGCATTGCTGGACGAGGAGTCTGAAGAGGAGAAGGAAATGGAAGAAAGGCAGAGAGGAGGAATACTAGGGAGTGAAAGGAGAACATATGGCAATGAAGAGCCAGAAGTGACAGATGGAAGGAGAGAGGAAGAAGAAGAGATAAAGAGTAGCGGAGAGAGTGATATTTTGAAATTTATGGGAGATAAAACAGTAAAAGATAAAGTCGAAGATAGAATCGAACAATTTTAGAGGATATACTCTTCCATACGGAAGAAATTATGGAAATTTTGAATGGCGCTGTAGTTCTAGGTCAATCACCCCCAAAGGCTATGAAAGAAGATATAGGGTTGGAGGAGATAAAAGAGAATATGGGGGAAATGCAAATCAACCCCATGTTACAAAGGAAACGGGGCCCTGAACTATTATCGCCAATTAATCCTAGGAAGGCGGAGGAAATTGAGGTAATGGGCCAAGAATGGGGGACAATACCCTCCTTTGTGGAAACAAAAGACATGGAAGGGTTCCTGTCTACGACAGGAATGAAAGGAGTGGAAGAGTGGAAAATTGAGAAAAAAGGTGCAAAAAAAGTTAAAAAAAATGTAATAGGAATAAATAGGGGGAAACCAGGAGAAGAGGTAGAAAAAACTACCGGGAAGAAAAAATAAAAGTTAAAATAGTTACAATAAATGTAAGAAGTATTAAGAGAAAGGAGAGGAGAAAAGTAATTTTCTCCTTTCTGAAAGAAATTAAAGCAGATATTTTTTGTTTACAAGAATGTAGCTTGCCACATGAAACATCATATGAAAGATATGCAGAGGACTGGAAAGAAGGAAGGGCAATATTTTCAGGAACAAATGAGAATAAGAATGCTGGTTTGGCGATTCTAATAAAGAACCAAGAAATAGAGATTAAACAGATAGAAGAAATTGTCAAAGGGAGAATAATAAAAGTAGAATTGGCAAAGGGAAATAATACGATGAAGTTAATCAATATATATGCACCAACAATCCCGGTACAAAGAATGGAGATCCTAGAAACCTTAGAAATAAACATGGTAAATGAAAATAATTTAATAGTGGTGGGGGATTTAAACTGTTCAAGTGAGCATAAAAAAGACAAGCAGATAGAACGAACCGCCAAAAAACTAAAAGAAATTATTAAGGACCTTCAAATGGTTGATGTGTACAGTAAACTAAAAGGTGAAAAACAAGGGTGCACGTGGAGAGGGACAGGACAGAAAACTTCCCGCATCGATTATGTTTTCATAGATAAAAATTACAAAGCAATGGATTGTTATTTGAAGCCTGTATTTTTTTCAGACCACAGCATATTGGTAGTAGAAGTGGAAAAAGGGAGTGATGATGAGATCAGAGACTTCCAATGGAAGTTAAATATAAAAATGCTAGAGGACAAGAAGATAAGAGAGGAGTATAGCCAATATTATAATGGATGGACAACTTTAAAAGAATGGTGTGGGACACAAGGAGCGTGGTGGGAGTTAATGAAGGGAAACACAAAGGAATTTTTCCAAAAAAAGGGCAGAGACTGGAAGAAAAAAGAGAAGGAAGAAATCAAAAGATTGCAGGAAAATCTTGAATTAGAGTACAGTACAGAAAATCATAATGAAGTAGAGATAAGGATTATAAAAGAAGAACTAGAACAATTATTTAAGAAGAAAGAAGAAAAAATAAAATTCCAAAGTAGAGTTAGAGAACAAGAAGAAGGAGAAAAGTGTTCCAGATACTTTTTTAAGAAAATAAAGGAGAGGAAGAAAAATTCAAGAATGGAAGAAATGATGGATAAAAATGGAGATATTAAAAAAGGAACTAAGGAAATAATGGAAATAGTTTTAACTCAATATAAAGAAGTGTATGGGAAAAAAGAGATTGATAATGAGCACATCGACAAAATAGAGAAGACAATAGATCGATTTTATACAGAAGAACAAGGAAAAAGGATGTGTCAAGAAATTACAATGGAAGAAGTTGAAGCAGCGGTTAAACTGTGCAGCAGAGGGAAAACACCAGGGATAGATGGATTACCAATTGAATTTTATTTGACATTTTGGGAAATTTTAAAAAATGATGTACATGCCCTGTTTTTGGAAATTTTAAAATCTGGAGAAATGACAAATACAATGAAAAGTGGAGTGATAACGCTTATTCCCAAGCAGGACGACAAAAAGGACGTTAAAAACTGGAGGCCAATTACTTTGCTTTGTCAAGATTATAAAATATTGACAAGGGTCTTGGCAAACCGATTAAAAGAGCATGTCAGTGATATAATAAAAGAAGAGCAGGCATGTGTGGTACAGGAGAGGAGCGCCACAGAAAGTGTGTGTGTAATAAGAGATTGTATTAGCGTAATGAAAGACAAAAATTTAGATGTAGGAATAATCAACCTAGATTTGGAAAAAGCCTTTGATAAGGTAGCACATAAATACATCTGGAGAGTTCTGAAAAAAATGAGAGTTCCAGAAGAATTTGTAAGATGGCTAAAAGTGATATATAATGGAATAGGCAGTAAAATAAAAGTGAACAATAGGTTGACAGAAGAAATAAAAGTAGAATGTGGAGTACGGCAAGGGTGTCCGTTGTCAGCAGTGCTGTTTGTGTTGAGCATTGAGCCATTGCTGAACATGATCAGAAATGACAAAAATATAAGAGGGATTGACGTGCCGGGAAGTGGAGGGCAGCAAATTAAATTGTTTGCATACATGGATGATGTCACAGTAATGATAAGGGATGCTTGGAGTGTAAAACAAGTAATTGAGCACACTGAAAGTTTTGTAGGGCCTCAGGGTCAAATTTAAACCTAAAAAAATGTGAATGTAGGTTATGGGGAAAATGGAAAGAAAAACCAGAAGAAGAGATAAGACTTACGGATAAAGTAAAAATACTTGGAATTAACTTTGGAGATGTCAAGACAGAAAAGGAGGAATGGAGAGGAATGTTAAAAAAGATCAGTCAAAAAATAGGATTTTGGAGCTTAAGAAAGTTGACAATGGAAGGAAAAACGTTGCTTGTGAAGGCAATTATCCTGCCCAAATTGACATACTTAGCCACGGTGTTTTTTCCACCACGGAAAATTTTGAAAAAAATAATAAGAACTTGTTTTGTATTTCTATGGAATTCAAAGTGTGAAAAAATGGCTAGAAAAAAGGTAAAAAAGACCAAAGAAAATGGAGGTAAAGGATTTCCAGATATTGAAAAGGAGTTGGAACTAAAATATACAGCAACAGTGGTAAATATGGCAATAAATAAAAGAGGAAAATTTTGGATATGATGAGATATTTACTAGGGACAGAACTAAGAAAAATGAAACTGTTAAAAATAACTAATAATAGACCTGTGGCGTTTAACGTGCCAAAACATTATAAGATTATAGAAAAATGTTTACAAAGATATGAATGGGAGGGAGGAGATTCAAAAATGTGGGGGAACAAAAGAGAATTAAAGAAATACATAGGGAAAAAGGAAACAATGAGGAAAATTCAAGAACTTACGGAGGAGCAAGTAAGAAAAATGTGGCAACAAACGTCAAATAAAGAATTAACAAATAGACAAAAAGATTTGGGGTGGATGGCAGTAAATGAAATTTTATCAACAAATACAGTTATGTACAAAAGGAGAGTGGTTAAAAGTAAAATGTGTCCAAGAGACAATTGTTTAGAAGCAGAGACTGCAGAGCATGTGTTCTGGAACTGCAGATATGCACAAGAGGTGTGGAGACACGTGGGAAGGGAATGGAAAGGGGACTTGGGGTTGGAAGAAATTACAAAAGAAGGGGTACTATATGGTTTGGTAGGAAAGGAGCGAAATGAAAAAATGGCAATAAGGAAATGGAAAATGGTTAGTGTCATAAAAGAAAATATGTGGTGGTGGAGGAATGAATTGGTAATACATAACAAGAAAATAACAATACAAAGACTGTTACAGAGATGTGAAAAAGAGATACGGGAGGAATGGAAGATAAAAGAAGAAGTTGAAAGGAATAAAAGTACATAGAAAAAAGACTCTTTCAGAAATGTGAAAGACATATAATGGAAGAATGGAGGATCAGGGAGAAAAAAAGTGAACAAGAACAGACCCTAATAGAAAAAAGGTAAAGAATTTTTGAGATTATATTTATTGGGAGGAAGGGGGGTGAACTATATATATATATATATATATATAAAAAAAAAAAAAAAAAAGCACGTGTGGGGAAAGGTGGTGGATAACAGTAAATTAGCAAATGGGCCAAACTTTGTGTGTGTGTGCTCAAAGCTAAGACACTGAAAAGAAAGGTTCTCCCAGGGCGAGGCTCATCCATTGCACTCCGGGTGTGCTGACCCCTGCGATTTCCCCAAATGCGGGAAACTCGACTGCATAATTTGTGGTAGTGGGGGACTGCGTTCGCGCTCTCCCCTGATAATCCTGGTTCAAAAAAATAGACAAAAAACATGCGTTTCATTTTATGGAGGTGGTGATTGTGAAGTAGGACCCTGTGAGACAACGGCTCTGGGAGCTTTAAGCAATAAATAAAGAAGTTCCAAAAATCAGTCAATCGGTCAATCTGTCTGTCAGTCTGTCCATTTATTTATTTATTTTCAGAACCCCCGCCCCCTAGAAAAATGGTATCAAAAATAATATTAATTTAAATTAACTAATCAATTTATTTATTTATCTTAAGGACCCTCACCCACCGTAATAAAACAATAATACAAATAATCATTCATCCTTTTTGTGCCTCTTTACTGATTTTAAGCCGCTTTCCTTCCTGCCAAGAGCCAAAAGAAAAAGACGAGGTGAAGGGCGACACCTGCTGGCAGAAAGGCAAAAGCTTACAGCACTCGGTATTCCCAGGTGGTCTCCCATCCAAGTACTAACCGAGCCCGACTCTGCTTAGCTTCCGAGATCGGACGAGTTCGGGCGTATTCAGAGTGGTATGGCCGTAAACGATGGCTGCTTGGTTTTCTCTCCCCAAATAGGCAACAGTGGAAGCCCTCTTTTCTAAACGACATTCTTATGTTTTTTTTTCTCTCCTTCCCTGCCTGTCTTCATTTTTTTTAGTTTTGCCAGTCTTTTGAAATTTTTCGGAATGTCTTTTGAATTACAATGTACGTTGTCCTTCATGCTGATCCCCTTCTGTCGGCTCTCGCCACCCATTTAAGACCAGCCCTGTTCCCAGTTCCTCCTCATGGATGGATGGATAGACAGACAGATAGATCTCGTGCAGCTCTTCAGACGGGAGCCTGCAACTTTATAAAGGGAGCATCGTCCAGAAAGGACCAGCAACCTCGTGTCCTTGCTAAAGTGCAATCCCACAGTGGAATCAAAGGGAGGGCAAGCACCGGCTCAAGTCTCGAACGTGTACCCAGGGCTGCCCCAGATCACTCGGCTGCCAAGAGCCCAGCTTCTGACACGGGTGGAAGGAGGAAAAGAAAAGACGAGGTGAAGGGCGACTCCTAATGGCACAAAGGCAAAAGCTTACAGCACTCGGTATTCCCAGGCGGTCTCCCATCCAAGTACTAACCGAGCCCGACTCTGCTTAGCTTCTGAGATCGGACGAGTTCGGGCGTATTCAGAGTGGTATGGCCGTAAACGATGGCTGCTTGTTTTTCTCTCCCCAAATAGGCAACTGTGGAAGCCCTCTTTTCTATACGACATTCTTATGTTTTTTTTTTTTCTCTCCTTCCCCTGCCTGTCTTCATTTTTTTTAGTTTTGCCATTCTTTTGAAATTTTTCGGAATGTCTTTTGAATTACAATGTACGTTGTCCTTCATGCTGATCCCCTTCTGTCGGCTCTCGCCACCCATTTAAGACCAGCCCTGTTCCCAGTTCCTCCTCATGGATGGATGGATAGACAGACAGATAGATCTCGTGCAGCTCTTCAGACGGGAGCCTGCAACTTTATAAAGGGGAGCATCGTCCAGAAAGGACCAGCAACCTCGTGTCCTTGCTAAAGTGCAATCCCACAGTGGAATCAAAGGGAGGGCAAGCACCGGCTCAAGTCTCGAACGTGTACCCAGGGCTGCCCCAGATCACTCGGCGGCCTCGACGCAGGTCTTCCCGATGGTGCTTTGCTGCCGTGTGCGAGCGCCCACGCCGAGGTGTTCTTCCTCTCGGTCTCCGGAGCGCAGGATCGCCTCCCTATTTCGCAGCTTTGCCTCCTCCTGCCGCTTGCCGCCGCGCTGTCTAAGCTGTTGGCGGCTGTTTATCATTCAGCGTCCCGCCCAGTCCTATCTCTCCTGTTTCTCTTCCAGCCAATAAGCTCCAGCGATGCGTGGCTGGTTTGCATAAGAGCGAGGTGCACCTTGGGATTGCTGGCGAAACCTGTCTAATCAAGGTGGTGAGGTCTTTGCAACCCCGTCATCCGAGTCACGGGGCACACGGGCGTCTGGTGAGTGGCTAACTCCCGCGCATGCGCGCTCCAGAGGCGAAGAAGCCCGAAGGATCCCGAAGGAGCCCGAAGGACCGAGGACTGCGCTGGGGAAATCCTTCCGCTGCCGAGCGACGAAGCCGAAGAAGTGGGAGGATGAGCGCCGGGCTGAACAACTCATACTTACCTGGCAGGGGAGATACCATATGGTTCTTTTCTGTCAGGTGTAGGGAGCGCCCCACGGCCTTGGATCCAGAGCAGGGTAGGTTGGCACGTCCACCACCCTGTTTTTTCTGCTTCCCTTGGTGCGCGGCGATTTCATTTTTAGGAGAAAGATGGCGGAAATGGTGGTTCCTAGCGGGTCAAATGGAAGAATGCGATTTGGGAGAGAAGAGCAGACGGAACTTGGAGTAGGAGAAGGAAGACCGGCAACACGGATTCCAATCGATGGGAGAGAAAGGAGAAATGTATTGCGTTTCGAGCTGAAAAAGGATCAGATGGAGCGAAAAGAGTTCAGCAGAGAGGTCCTGCAAAAGGCGCTGAAATTCTCCCCTGGTGAGATTGAATTTTTATTTGCATTTCCAGGGAAAACTACGTTTGAAGTAGTATTTAAGACAAGGTTTTTATACGACAAATGTTTGCGAACTGTAGAGAGGGAGAAGGAGGTGAACTTGATTTTGGACAAATTTTTGATTATTCCATTGAGTGACAGACTTGATAAAAAAGTAAACGTTATAATGTATACAGAGAAAGTCAAGTTACAAGACATTTCAACATGGTTGCTGCAGTATTGTGAGGTAAAGAGTAGTATGCAGATGATGGATGAAGATGGTATTAAGAATGGGTTGTATAAATTTGATGTGAATTTAAAAAAAGAGAATAGTACAGATCGGGTGATACATTTGCCTCCCGTCATACAGATAGGAATCGTAAGAGGACATGTGTTCTATCCTGGCCAGCCTCAAGTATGTAGGAGGTGTGGTAAAGAAGGCCATAAAGCCATGGAATGTAGAGTGATAAAATGCCGCAATTGCAAAGAAGAAGGGCACAGCACCAGGGAGTGTAGAAAAAATATAATATGTAATTTATGTGGACAGGAAGCACATACCTTTAAGGATTGCCCGGTCTCATATGCAAATATGGTAAAAATGAATAGAACGGACAGAGTAATAGCATTGCTGGACGAGGAGTCTGAAGAGGAGAAGGAAATGGAAGAAAGGCAGAGAGGAGGAATACTAGGGAGTGAAAGGAGAACATATGGCAATGAAGAGCCAGAAGTGACAGATGGAAGGAGAGAGGAAGAAGAAGAGATAAAGAGTAGCGGAGAGAGTGATATTTTGAAATTTATGGGAGATAAAACAGTAAAAGATAAAGTCGAAGATAGAATCGAACAATTTTCGCAGGATATACTCTTCCATACGGAAGAAATTATGGAAATTTTGAATGGCGCTGTAGTTCTAGGTCAATCACCCCCAAAGGCTATGAAAGAAGATATAGGGTTGGAGGAGATAAAAGAGAATATGGGGGAAATGCAAATCAACCCCATGTTACAAAGGAAACGGGGCCCTGAACTATTATCGCCAATTAATCCTAGGAAGGCGGAGGAAATTGAGGTAATGGGCCAAGAATGGGGGACAATACCCTCCTTTGTGGAAACAAAAGACATGGAAGGGTTCCTGTCTACGACAGGAATGAAAGGAGTGGAAGAGTGGAAAATTGAGAAAAAAGGTGCAAAAAAAGTTAAAAAAAATGTAATAGGAATAAATAGGGGGAAACCAGGAGAAGAGGTAGAAAAAACTACCGGGAAGAAAAAATAAAAGTTAAAATAGTTACAATAAATGTAAGAAGTATTAAGAGAAAGGAGAGGAGAAAAGTAATTTTCTCCTTTCTGAAAGAAATTAAAGCAGATATTTTTTGTTTACAAGAATGTAGCTTGCCACATGAAACATCATATGAAAGATATGCAGAGGACTGGAAAGAAGGAAGGGCAATATTTTCAGGAACAAATGAGAATAAGAATGCTGGTTTGGCGATTCTAATAAAGAACCAAGAAATAGAGATTAAACAGATAGAAGAAATTGTCAAAGGGAGAATAATAAAAGTAGAATTGGCAAAGGGAAATAATACGATGAAGTTAATCAATATATATGCACCAACAATCCCGGTACAAAGAATGGAGATCCTAGAAACCTTAGAAATAAACATGGTAAATGAAAATAATTTAATAGTGGTGGGGGATTTAAACTGTTCAAGTGAGCATAAAAAAGACAAGCAGATAGAACGAACCGCCAAAAAACTAAAAGAAATTATTAAGGACCTTCAAATGGTTGATGTGTACAGTAAACTAAAAGGTGAAAAACAAGGGTGCACGTGGAGAGGGACAGGACAGAAAACTTCCCGCATCGATTATGTTTTCATAGATAAAAATTACAAAGCAATGGATTGTTATTTGAAGCCTGTATTTTTTTCAGACCACAGCATATTGGTAGTAGAAGTGGAAAAAGGGAGTGATGATGAGATCAGAGACTTCCAATGGAAGTTAAATATAAAAATGCTAGAGGACAAGAAGATAAGAGAGGAGTATAGCCAATATTATAATGGATGGACAACTTTAAAAGAATGGTGTGGGACACAAGGAGCGTGGTGGGAGTTAATGAAGGGAAACACAAAGGAATTTTTCCAAAAAAAGGGCAGAGACTGGAAGAAAAAAGAGAAGGAAGAAATCAAAAGATTGCAGGAAAATCTTGAATTAGAGTACAGTACAGAAAATCATAATGAAGTAGAGATAAGGATTATAAAAGAAGAACTAGAACAATTATTTAAGAAGAAAGAAGAAAAAATAAAATTCCAAAGTAGAGTTAGAGAACAAGAAGAAGGAGAAAAGTGTTCCAGATACTTTTTTAAGAAAATAAAGGAGAGGAAGAAAAATTCAAGAATGGAAGAAATGATGGATAAAAATGGAGATATTAAAAAAGGAACTAAGGAAATAATGGAAATAGTTTTAACTCAATATAAAGAAGTGTATGGGAAAAAAGAGATTGATAATGAGCACATCGACAAAATAGAAGACAATAGATCGATTTTATACAGAAGAACAAGGAAAAAGGATGTGTCAAGAAATTACAATGGAAGAAGTTGAAGCAGCGGTTAAACTGTGCAGCAGAGGGAAAACACCAGGGATAGATGGATTACCAATTGAATTTTATTTGACATTTTGGGAAATTTTAAAAAATGATGTACATGCCCTGTTTTTGGAAATTTTAAAATCTGGAGAAATGACAAATACAATGAAAAGTGGAGTGATAACGCTTATTCCCAAGCAGGACGACAAAAAGGACGTTAAAAACTGGAGGCCAATTACTTTGCTTTGTCAAGATTATAAAATATTGACAAGGGTCTTGGCAAACCGATTAAAAGAGCATGTCAGTGATATAATAAAAGAAGAGCAGGCATGTGTGGTACAGGAGAGGAGCGCCACAGAAAGTGTGTGTGTAATAAGAGATTGTATTAGCGTAATGAAAGACAAAAATTTAGATGTAGGAATAATCAACCTAGATTTGGAAAAAGCCTTTGATAAGGTAGCACATAAATACATCTGGAGAGTTCTGAAAAAAATGAGAGTTCCAGAAGAATTTGTAAGATGGCTAAAAGTGATATATAATGGAATAGGCAGTAAAATAAAAGTGAACAATAGGTTGACAGAAGAAATAAAAGTAGAATGTGGAGTACGGCAAGGGTGTCCGTTGTCAGCAGTGCTGTTTGTGTTGAGCATTGAGCCATTGCTGAACATGATCAGAAATGACAAAAATATAAGAGGGATTGACGTGCCGGGAAGTGGAGGGCAGCAAATTAAATTGTTTGCATACATGGATGATGTCACAGTAATGATAAGGGATGCTTGGAGTGTAAAACAAGTAATTGAGCACACTGAAAGTTTTGTAGGGCCTCAGGGTCAAATTTAAACCTAAAAAAATGTGAATGTAGGTTATGGGGAAAATGGAAAGAAAAACCAGAAGAAGAGATAAGACTTACGGATAAAGTAAAAATACTTGGAATTAACTTTGGAGATGTCAAGACAGAAAAGGAGGAATGGAGAGGAATGTTAAAAAAGATCAGTCAAAAAATAGGATTTTGGAGCTTAAGAAAGTTGACAATGGAAGGAAAAACGTTGCTTGTGAAGGCAATTATCCTGCCCAAATTGACATACTTAGCCACGGTGTTTTTTCCACCACGGAAAATTTTGAAAAAAATAATAAGAACTTGTTTTGTATTTCTATGGAATTCAAAGTGTGAAAAAATGGCTAGAAAAAAGGTAAAAAAGACCAAAGAAAACGGAGGTAAAGGATTTCCAGATATTGAAAAGGAGTTGGAACTAAAATATACAGCAACAGTGGTAAATATGGCAATAAATAAAAGAGGAAAATTTGCGGATATGATGAGATATTTACTAGGGACAGAACTAAGAAAAATGAAACTGTTAAAAATAACTAATAATAGACCTGTGGCGTTTAACGTGCCAAAACATTATAAGATTATAGAAAAATGTTTACAAAGATATGAATGGGAGGGAGGAGATTCAAAAATGTGGGGGAACAAAAGAGAATTAAAGAAATACATAGGGAAAAAGGAAACAATGAGGAAAATTCAAGAACTTACGGAGGAGCAAGTAAGAAAAATGTGGCAACAAACGTCAAATAAAGAATTAACAAATAGACAAAAAGATTTGGGGTGGATGGCAGTAAATGAAATTTTATCAACAAATACAGTTATGTACAAAAGGAGAGTGGTTAAAAGTAAAATGTGTCCAAGAGACAATTGTTTAGAAGCAGAGACTGCAGAGCATGTGTTCTGGAACTGCAGATATGCACAAGAGGTGTGGAGACACGTGGGAAGGGAATGGAAAGGGGACTTGGGGTTGGAAGAAATTACAAAAGAAGGGGTACTATATGGTTTGGTAGGAAAGGAGCGAAATGAAAAAATGGCAATAAGGAAATGGAAAATGGTTAGTGTCATAAAAGAAAATATGTGGTGGTGGAGGAATGAATTGGTAATACATAACAAGAAAATAACAATACAAAGACTGTTACAGAGATGTGAAAAAGAGATACGGGAGGAATGGAAGATAAAAGAAGAAGTTGAAAGGAATAAAAGTACATAGAAAAAAGACTCTTACAGAAATGTGAAAGACATATAATGGAAGAATGGAGGATCAGGGAGAAAAAAAGTGAACAAGAACAGACCCTAATAGAAAAAAGGTAAAGAATTTTTGAGATTATATTTATTGGGAGGAAGGGGGGAATATATATATATATATATATAAAAAAAAAATAAGCACGTGTGGGGAAAGGTGGTGGATAACAGTAAATTAGCAAATGGGCCAAACTTTGTGTGTGTGTGCTCAAAGCTAAGACACTGAAAAGTAAAATTAAATGTAAATGAAAAAAGGACAAGCAAAACAGTGTTTGTCTTAAGTAATGGAATTTAGACATTTGAAAAAAAAAAAAAAAAAAAAGGTTCTCCCAGGGCGAGGCTCATCCATTGCACTCCGGGTGTGCTGACCCCTGCGATTTCCCCAAATGCGGGAAACTCGACTGCATAATTTGTGGTAGTGGGGGACTGCGTTCGCGCTCTCCCCTGATAATCCTGGTTCAAAAAATAGACTGAAAACATGTGTTTCATTTTATGGTGGTGGTGATTGTGAAGTAGGACCCTGTGAGACAACGGCTCTGGGAGCTTTAAGCAATAAATAAAGAAGTTCCAAAAATCAGTCAATCGGTCAATCTGTCTGTCAGTCTGTCCATTTATTTATTTATTTTCAGAACCCCCGCCCCCTAGAAAAATGGTATCAAAAATAATATTAATTTAAATTAACTAATCAATTTATTTATTTATCTTAAGGACCCTCACCCACCGTAATAAAACAATAATACAAATAATCATTCATCCTTTTGTGCCTCTTTACTGATTTTAAGCCGCTTTCATTCCTGCCAAGAGCCAAAAGAACAAGACGAGGTGAAGGGCGACACCTGCTGGCAGAAAGGCAAAAGCTTACAGCACTCGGTATTCCCAGGCGGTCTCCCATCCAAGTACTAACCGAGCCCGACTCTGCTTAGCTTCCGAGATCGGACGAGTTCGGGCGTATTCAGAGTGGTATGGCCGTAAACGATGGCTGCTTGTTTTTCTCTCCCCAAATAGGCAACTGTGGAAGCCCTCTTTTCTATACGACATTCTTATGTTTTTTTTTTCTCTCCTTCCCTGCCTGTCTTCATTTTTTTTAGTTTTGCCATTCTTTTGAAATTTTTCGAATGTCTTTTGAATTACAATGTACGTTGTCCTTCATGCTGATCCCCTTCTGTCGGCTCTCGCCACCCATTTAAGACCAGCCCTGTTCCCAGTTCCTCCTCATGGATGGATGGATAGACAGACAGATAGATCTCGTGCAGCTCTTCAGACGGGGAGCCTGCAACTTTATAAAGGGGAGCATCGTCCAGAAAGGACCAGCAACCTCGTGTCCTTGCTAAAGTGCAATCCCACAGTGGAATCAAAGGGAGGGCAAGCACCGGCTCAAGTCTCGAACGTGTACCCAGGGCTGCCCCAGATCACTCGGCTGCCAAGAGCCCAGCTTCTGACACGGGTGGAAGGAGGAAAAGAAAAAACGAGGTGAAGGGCGACTCCTAATGGCACAAAGGCAAAAGCTTACAGCACTCGGTATTCCCAGGCGGTCTCCCATCCAAGTACTAACCGAGCCCGACTCTGCTTAGCTTCCGAGATCAGGACGAGTTCGGGCGTATTCAGAGTGGTATGGCCGTAAACGATGGCTGCTTGTTTTTCTCTCCCCAAATAGGCAACAGTGGAAGCCCTCTTTTCTATACGACATTCTTATGTTTTTTTTTTTCTCTCCTTCCCCTGCCTGTCTTCATTTTTTTTTTAGTTTTGCCATTCTTTTGAAATTTTTCGGAATGTCTTTTGAATTACAATGTACGTTGTCCTTCATGCTGATCCCCTTCTGTCGGCTCTCGCCACCCATTTAAGACCAGCCCTGTTCCCAGTTCCTCCTCATGGATGGATGGATAGACAGACAGATAGATCTCGTGCAGCTCTTCAGACGGGAGCCTGCAACTTTATAAAGGGAGCATCGTCCAGAAAGGACCAGCAACCTCGTGTCCTTGCTAAAGTGCAATCCCACAGTGGAATCAAAGGGAGGGCAAGCACCGGCTCAAGTCTCGAACGTGTACCCAGGGCTGCCCCAGATCACTCGGCTGCCAAGAGCCCAGCTTCTGACACGGGTGGAAGGAGGAAAAGAAAAAGACGAGGTGAAGGGCGACTCCTAATGGCACAAAGGCAAAAGCTTACAGCACTCGGTATTCCCAGGCGGTCTCCCATCCAAGTACTAACCGAGCCCGACTCTGCTTAGCTTCCGAGATCAGACGAGTTCGGGCGTATTCAGAGTGGTATGGCCGTAAACGATGGCTGCTTGTTTTTCTCTCCCCAAATAGGCAACAGTGGAAGCCCTCTTTTCTATACGACATTCTTATGTTTTTTTTCTCTCCTTCCCTGCCTGTCTTCATTTTTTTTTTTAGTTTTGCCATTCTTTTGAAATTTTTCGAATGTCTTTTGAATTACAATGTACGTTGTCCTTCATGCTGATCCCCTTCTGTCGGCTCTCGCCACCCATTTAAGACCAGCCCTGTTCCCAGTTCCTCCTCATGGATGGATGGATAGACAGACAGATAGATCTCGTGCAGCTCTTCAGACGGGAGCCTGCAACTTTATAAAGGGAGCATCGTCCAGAAAGGACCAGCAACCTCGTGTCCTTGCTAAAGTGCAATCCCACAGTGGAATCAAAGGGAGGGCAAGCACCGGCTCAAGTCTCGAGCGTGTACCCAGGGCTGCCCCAGATCACTCGGCTGCCAAGAGCCCAGCTTCTGACACGGGTGGAAGGAGGAAAAGAAAAGACGAGGTGAAGGGCGACTCCTAATGGCACAAAGGCAAAAGCTTACAGCACTCGGTATTCCCAGGCGGTCTCCCATCCAAGTACTAACCGAGCCCGACTCTGCTTAGCTTCCGAGATCAGACGAGTTCGGGCGTATTCAGAGTGGTATGGCCGTAAACGATGGCTGCTTGTTTTTCTCTCCCCAAATAGGCAACAGTGGAAGCCCTCTTTTCTATCGACATTCTTATGTTTTTTTTCTCTCCTTCCCTGCCTGTCTTCATTTTTTTTAGTTTTGCCATTCTTTTGAAATTTTTCGAATGTCTTTTGAATTACAATGTACGTTGTCCTTCATGCTGATCCCCTTCTGTCGGCTCTCGCCACCCATTTAAGACCAGCCCTGTTCCCAGTTCCTCCTCATGGATGGATGGATAGACAGACAGATAGATCTCGTGCAGCTCTTCAGACGGGGAGCCTGCAACTTTATAAAGGGGAGCATCGTCCAGAAAGGACCAGCAACCTCGTGTCCTTGCTAAAGTGCAATCCCACAGTGGAATCAAAGGGAGGGCAAGCACCGGCTCAAGTCTCGAGCGTGTACCCAGGGCTGCCCCAGATCACTCGGCTGCCAAGAGCCCAGCTTCTGACACGGGTGGAAGGAGGAAAAGAAAAGACGAGGTGAAGGGCGACTCCTAATGGCACAAAGGCAAAAGCTTACAGCACTCGGTATTCCCAGGCGGTCTCCCATCCAAGTACTAACCGAGCCCGACTCTGCTTAGCTTCCGAGATCAGACGAGTTCGGGCGTATTCAGAGTGGTATGGCCGTAAACGATGGCTGCTTGTTTTTCTCTCCCCAAATAGGCAACAGTGGAAGCCCTCTTTTCTATACGACATTCTTATGTTTTTTTCTCTCCTTCCCTGCCTGTCTTCATTTTTTTTAGTTTTGCCATTCTTTTGAAATTTTTCGAATGTCTTTTGAATTACAATGTACGTTGTCCTTCATGCTGATCCCCTTCTGTCGGCTCTCGCCACCCATTTAAGACCAGCCCTGTTCCCAGTTCCTCCTCATGGATGGATGGATAGACAGACAGATAGATCTCGTGCAGCTCTTCAGACGGGAGCCTGCAACTTTATAAAGGGGAGCATCGTCCAGAAAGGACCAGCAACCTCGTGTCCTTGCTAAAGTGCAATCCCACAGTGGAATCAAAGGGAGGGCAAGCACCGGCTCAAGTCTCGAGCGTGTACCCAGGGCTGCCCCAGATCACTCGGCTGCCAAGAGCCCAGCTTCTGACACGGGTGGAAGGAGGAAAAGAAAAGACGAGGTGAAGGGCGACTCCTAATGGCACAAAGGCAAAAGCTTACAGCACTCGGTATTCCCAGGCGGTCTCCCATCCAAGTACTAACCGAGCCCGACTCTGCTTAGCTTCCGAGATCAGACGAGTTCGGGCGTATTCAGAGTGGTATGGCCGTAAACGATGGCTGCTTGTTTTTCTCTCCCCAAATAGGCAACAGTGGAAGCCCTCTTTTCTATACGACATTCTTATGTTTTTTTTCTCTCCTTCCCTGCCTGTCTTCATTTTTTTTAGTTTTGCCATTCTTTTGAAATTTTTCGAATGTCTTTTGAATTACAATGTACGTTGTCCTTCATGCTGATCCCCTTCTGTCGGCTCTCGCCACCCATTTAAGACCAGCCCTGTTCCCAGTTCCTCCTCATGGATGGATGGATAGACAGACAGATAGATCTCGTGCAGCTCTTCAGACGGGAGCCTGCAACTTTATAAAGGGAGCATCGTCCAGAAAGGACCAGCAACCTCGTGTCCTTGCTAAAGTGCAATCCCACAGTGGAATCAAAGGGAGGGCAAGCACCGGCTCAAGTCTCGACCGTGTACCCAGGGCTGCCCCAGATCACTCGGCTGCCAAGAGCCCAGCTTCTGACACGGGTGGAAGGAGGAAAAGAAAAGACGAGGTGAAGGGCGACTCCTAATGGCACAAAGGCAAAAGCTTACAGCACTCGGTATTCCCAGGCGGTCTCCCATCCAAGTACTAACCGAGCCCGACTCTGCTTAGCTTCCGAGATCAGACGAGTTCGGGCGTATTCAGAGTGGTATGGCCGTAAACGATGGCTGCTTGTTTTCTCTCCCCAAATAGGCAACAGTGGAAGCCCTCTTTTCTATACGACATTCTTATGTTTTTTTTCTCTCCTTCCCTGCCTGTCTTCATTTTTTTTAGTTTTGCCATTCTTTTGAAATTTTTCGAATGTCTTTTGAATTACAATGTACGTTGTCCTTCATGCTGATCCCCTTCTGTCGGCTCTCGCCACCCATTTAAGACCAGCCCTGTTCCCAGTTCCTCCTCATGGATGGATGGATAGACAGACAGATAGATCTCGTGCAGCTCTTCAGACGGGAGCCTGCAACTTTATAAAGTGGAGCATCGTCCAGAAAGGACCAGCAACCTCGTGTCCTTGCTAAAGTGCAATCCCACAGTGGAATCAAAGGGAGGGCAAGCACCGGCTCAAGTCTCGAGCGTGTACCCAGGGCTGCCCCAGATCACTCGGCTGCCAAGAGCCCAGCTTCTGACACGGGTGGAAGGAGGAAAAGAAAAGCGAGGTGAAGGGCGACTCCTAATGGCACAAAGGCAAAAGCTTACAGCACTCGGTATTCCCAGGCGGTCTCCCATCCAAGTACTAACCGAGCCCGACTCTGCTTAGCTTCCGAGATCAGACGAGTTCGGGCGTATTCAGAGTGGTATGGCCGTAAACGATGGCTGCTTGTTTTCTCTCCCCAAATAGGCAACAGTGGAAGCCCTCTTTTCTATACGACATTCTTATGTTTTTTTTCTCTCCTTCCCTGCCTGTCTTCATTTTTTTTAGTTTTGCCATTCTTTTGAAATTTTTGAATGTCTTTTGAATTACAATGTACGTTGTCCTTCATGCTGATCCCCTTCTGTCGGCTCTCGCCACCCATTTAAGACCAGCCCTGTTCCCAGTTCCTCCTCATGGATGGATGGATAGACAGACAGATAGATCTCGTGCAGCTCTTCAGACGGGAGCCTGCAACTTTATAAAGGGAGCATCGTCCAGAAAGGACCAGCAACCTCGTGTCCTTGCTAAAGTGCAATCCCACAGTGGAATCAAAGGGAGGGCAAGCACCGGCTCAAGTCTCGAGCGTGTACCCAGGGCTGCCCCAGATCACTCGGCTGCCAAGAGCCCAGCTTCTGACACGGGTGGAAGGAGGAAAAGAAAAGACGAGGTGAAGGGCGACTCCTAATGGCACAAAGGCAAAAGCTTACAGCACTCGGTATTCCCAGGCGGTCTCCCATCCAAGTACTAACCGAGCCCGACTCTGCTTAGCTTCCGAGATCGGACGAGTTCGGGCGTATTCAGAGTGGTATGGCCGTAAACGATGGCTGCTTGTTTTTCTCCCCAAATAGGCAACAGTGGAAGCCCTCTTTTCTATACGACATTCTTATGTTTTTTTCTCTCCTTCCCTGCCTGTCTTCATTTTTTTTAGTTTTGCCATTCTTTTGAAATTTTTCGAATGTCTTTTGAATTACAATGTACGTTGTCCTTCATGCTGATCCCCTTCTGTCGGCTCTCGCCACCCATTTAAGACCAGCCCTGTTCCCAGTTCCTCCTCATGGATGGATGGATAGACAGACAGATAGATCTCGTGCAGCTCTTCAGACGGGAGCCTGCAACTTTATAAAGGGGAGCATCGTCCAGAAAGGACCAGCAACCTCGTGTCCTTGCTAAAGTGCAATCCCACAGTGGAATCAAAGGGAGGGCAAGCACCGGCTCAAGTCTCGAGCGTGTACCCAGGGCTGCCCCAGATCACTCGGCTGCCAAGAGCCCAGCTTCTGACACGGGTGGAAGGAGGAAAAGAAAAGACGAGGTGAAGGGCGACTCCTAATGGCACAAAGGCAAAAGCTTACAGCACTCGGTATTCCCAGGCGGTCTCCCATCCAAGTACTAACCGAGCCCGACTCTGCTTAGCTTCCGAGATCGGACGAGTTCGGGCGTATTCAGAGTGGTATGGCCGTAACGATGGCTGCTTGTTTTCTCTCCCCAAATAGGCAACAGTGGAAGCCCTCTTTTCTATACGACATTCTTATGTTTTTTTTCTCTCCTTCCCTGCCTGTCTTCATTTTTTTTAGTTTTGCCATTCTTTTGAAATTTTTCGAATGTCTTTTGAATTACAATGTACGTTGTCCTTCATGCTGATCCCCTTCTGTCGGCTCTCGCCACCCATTTAAGACCAGCCCTGTTCCCAGTTCCTCCTCATGGATGGATGGATAGACAGACAGATAGATCTCGTGCAGCTCTTCAGACGGGGAGCCTGCAACTTTATAAAGGGGAGCATCGTCCAGAAAGGACCAGCAACCTCGTGTCCTTGCTAAAGTGCAATCCCACAGTGGAATCAAAGGAAGGGCAAGCACCGGCTCAAGTCTCGAACTTGTACCCAGGGCTGCCCCAGATCACTCGGCGGCCTCGACGCAGGTCTTCCCGATGGTGCTTTGCTGCGTGTGCGAGCGCCCACGCCGAGGTGTTCTTCCTCTCGGTCTCCGGAGCGCAGGATCGCCTCCCTATTTCGCAGCTTTGCGTCCTCCCTGCCGCTTGCCGCCTGTCTAAGCTGTTGAGCGGCTGTTTATCATTCAGCGTCCCGCCCAGTCCTATCTCTCCTGTTTCTCTTCCAGCCAATAAGCTCCAGCGATGCGTGGCTGGTTTGCATAAGAGCGAGGTGCACCTTGGGATTGCTGGCGAAACCTGTCTAATCAAGGTGGTGAGGTCTTTGCAACCCGTCATCCGAGTCACGGGGCACACGGGCGTCTGGTGAGTGGCTAACTCCAGCGCATGCGCGCTCCAGAGGCCGAAGAAGCCCGAAGGATCCCGAAGGAGCCCGAAGGACCGAGGACTGCGCTGGGGAAATCCTCCGCTGCCGAGCGACGAAGCCGAAGAAGTGGGAGGATGAGCGCCGGGCTGAACAACTCATACTTACCTGGCAGGGGAGATACCATCTCTTCTGCTACGGTGTAGGGAACGCCCCACGGCCCTTTGGGGAAAAGGGAATAGGTCGGCAAGTCCACCATTTCCTTTGAATCTCTGGGACGCGGCGTATTTGGAGAGTTTTCTTTGTTTTTGTTTCAGGTTGGTTAAGACTCTAAAACAGACTGTATAGAGCAGCTTCTGACGGAGGAAGAGGAGGAGGAGGAGTAGCAGGAGGAGGTCGACGACGACCAGGAGGAGATGGCGTCTGAGGACGGACGGAAGAATGTGGTCCGTTTTACCTTGACAGGAGGGACGCACATGGAGAGGAAGGAGTTTACCTCGGGTATTCTCCTTGGAGTTCTGGGATTTACGGCCAGGCAAGTAGACTTTATATTTGCTCTACCTAACAAGGAATCCTTTGAGGTCGTTTTTAATAACGGCCAGTTGGTAGAAAAGTGCCTAGAAATTTTTCAGGAGAAAAAGAAAGTACAATTAGTTTTGGAAAACTTTAATATCCAGGCCTTAGGGCAAAGGGAGAAAAAAATGGTGACTGTAGCCATGTTTACAGAGAAGGTGAGGTTTGAAGATATCAAATTTTGGTTAAATAAGAGATGCCAAATTTTGACAGAGACCATTGATAAAGATGAAAACGGTATTAAAACAGGATATTATAAGTTCCTGGTAAAACTAGAGAAAGACAGTGAGGAAAACTTAAAACATCTCCCACCAGTCATTCTTCTAGGGAAGGAAAAAGGGGTAATTTTTTATGCAGGGCAGCCCAAAGTCTGTAGGAAATGTGAGCAGGCAGGTCATATTGCGGCAGAGTGTAATGTCGAGATCTGTCGCAAATGCCGAATGAAAGGGCATCAAGCAAAAGACTGTAAAGAGGAGATGACCTGCAACTTATGCGGTGAAACTGAGCATGTTTTTCGAAACTGCCCAAAATCATTTGCAAATGTCAGCAAGAAACAAAAAGTTGTTATCCTCTTGGAAAAGAACGAAGATGAAGAAGAAGAAGGAGAAACAAGTTTAGCACTGTTTGAAACTCCTATTGGGAACAGGAATAGAAGAAAGACTAGTTTGAAAAGTAGTAGTTTAGAAAATGTAATGGTTGAAAATAAAGATGGGCAAAAATTACCTGATAAACAACGAGTAAGTACCCCAAAGGTACTTGAAGAACGAATGGAAGCAACACTGCAACATACTAGGGATACAATTAAAGAGATTCAGGAAATCTTGGAAGCGGCTCCGGTGTTTAAGGAAGCCAGGGATATTCAAGAAGAAAAGGAGTGGTACGATCTATCAACAGATGACGAAGAAAAATTAAGAGCAGAGGAAAGAAAGGAAGATTCAGAGGAGAGTACGTCCACTACAGACTCACAAAACCCCTTTCTAGGGAAAGATTTAGTGAAAAGTTTCCAAAAGATTACGGGAATGAAGGGACCAAAACCCAAACCTAAGGAAGAGAAGAGTGTTAAAAAGAAGAGGAAGATAGAAAAGACATCTCCTACACTCTCAAAATGATAAAGGTGGCTTCAATTAATGTAAGAAGCATTAGAAATAAGAAAAGAAGAGAAGTAATTTATAGTTTTCTTAAAACGATGCCGGTGGATATTATTTGCTTGCAAGAATGTGGAATTCCCTTCCAAAAATCATACAAGCAATATGAGAAAGGATGGGAAGAAGGAAAATCCTTTTTCTCTGGCACAAATAGGAACAGGAATGCAGGAATAGGTTTTATAATTAAAAATAGGAATATCACAGGCCTAAAAGTTGAAGAAATAATTAAAGGGAGAATGGCAATCTTAAGTTGCAAGTTAAATAACCTGCAACATCAAATAATAAACATTTACGCAGCCAACAAAAGACAAGAACGGTTTACAAGCTTTCAGAAACTGAATCTCGTAATAGCAACAAGAGAACACCTAATAATAGCAGGAGATTTTAACTGTGTAATAGATCAAAACTATCAAAGAAGACCAGATAAAACAGCAGGCCTGTTAAAACAAATAATACAAGACTACAAATTAAAAGATAGCCAAAGAGGACGGAGGAAAAATCGCACGGCATACACATGGAGGGGATGTGCAGGAAAGAAAACATCCAGAATTGACTTCATATTTGTGACTAAGGAATATAAGATCAAGAACATGTATCAGAAAAGCACCTTCTTTTCCGACCATAAAATTATTGTGTCCGAAATAGAAAGGGGCAAGGGAATAGAAAGAGGCAAAGGGTTTTGGAAATTAAATATTAAACTCTTGAAGGATTCATCTACTAAAGAAGAATATAAGAAGAAATTAAAACAATGGGAAACCTTGCGAGACTTTTATGACTCAGAAAGGGAATGGTGGGATCTGTTAAAAGAAAAGACAAAATCTTTCTTCCAAAAAAAAGGGAGACAGAAAAAGAAAGAAGAAAACGAGAAATTAACGATTTTGCAGGAACAACTAGAAGAGTTGTATGAACAGCAGGGTAGGAATGAAGAAAAACAAATTAAAGAAATTAAGAAACAAATTAAAAATATTTACCAAGAAAGAGAAGAAAAGATAAAGTTCCTTAGCAGGATCCAAAATAAGGAGGAGAATGAGAAATGCACAAGGTTTTTTTATAAAAAATTTAAAGAACAAAAAAGACAAAGTTATATGGAAACCCTGAAAGATGAGAAGGGTTGTGAATGGGAAGAAGAGGAAGAAAAGAGGAGGATAGTAGAAAGATTTTACATCAATCTATATGGAAAAAGTACTCAAAGGACAAATAAGAGCTTTTGGGAAAAATGTAAGAAAGTTAATAAAATAAACAAGGAGGGGCTGGACAAAGATTTCACCCTAGAGGAAATAAAAGAAGCTATCACAAAAAGTGCGAAAAACAAATCCCCAGGAATGGATGGCTTGCCCATAGAATTCTACATCACCTTTTGGGATGATTTGAGGGAAAACTTGGGAAGACTTTATAAAGAAATAAGTAAAACATGTGAAACCCCTGCGTCTTGGAAAACAGGAGTAATTACGCTGATCCCAAAGAAAGGAGATAGAAGGGAAGTGTGTAATTGGAGACCAATTACACTACTTTGCACAGATTATAAGATATGGAGTAGAATGTTAGCTAATAGAATTCGAGGGAAATTAGAAAAATTAATCGGAGAAGATCAAGCCTGTGCAGTACCAGGGAGGAAGATTGGAGAAAATCTGATCTTACTCAGAGAACTGGTGGAATATACAGAAGACAGGAAAATCCCAATAGCGCTCCTGAACTTAGACCTGGAGAAGGCTTTTGATACCTTAGACCATGAATTTATATGGGATACTTTGGGAAAGATGGTTTTTCCAAAGAAATTGATAAAATGGATTAAAACTTGTTACGCAGACATTACAAGTCAAATTAAGGTGAATGGTTTCCTTTCAAAGAGTATAAAAATTGAAAGAGGTGTGAGGCAAGGCTGTCCACTATCTGCCACTCTCTTTGTCCTGGTCATGGAACCAATTCTAGAAAAAATCAGGAATGATGGAAACATCGAAGGGATTAAAATACCAGGAAGTGACGGGAAGGAAGCTAAAATAATAGCCTACATGGATGACGTAACAGTGATATGTAGAAATATAGTTTCTCTTGAGCAGACTTTAAAAGAGTTTAAATTATTTTGTGAGGCGTCAGGGTCAAAATTAAATGTAGAGAAAACTGAAATACTAATGAAGGGCGATTGGGGAGAGCCACAGAGTTTAGGAGTTAAGATTCAAAAGGGAGAAATACAAATATTAGGAGTACATTTTGGGAGCAAAAATGGCTATAGGAAAGATTGGGAAAAGCTTAAAAGAAATATCAGCCAACTCACAGGTTTATGGAGGATGAGAACTCTAAGTTATGAAGGAAAAGTTCTATTAATAAAATCAATAATTGTGCCAAAACTTTTGTATTTGGCGACAATCACACTGCCCACGTTCAAAGTACTAAAAGAAATAGAAAGACTTTTGTTTTACTTTTTCTGGGGCTCTTTATATGAAAGATTAGGGCGGAAAAAAGTTAAAAGGCAAAAAGAGAAAGGAGGCAAAGGTTTCCCGGATTTAAGGAAGCTGTTAAAGATGAAATACGTGGCAGAAATCTTACAGCTAATTCAAGAGAAACAGGGGAAAGTCATCAGACTTATTAAAATATAAATTAGGAAATGTACTAAGAAGATATGGAATCTACAACCCGACAAATAATAGACCTGTAGCCTTCATCGTACCAAAGCACTTGGAGAAAGTTGAAGAAGTGCTAGAAGAAATGCAGGTACGGGGAAAAGAAGCAAAAATCTTTAGTAACTGGAAATTGGTAACAAAAGTACTGGAGGAGAAGGAAGAGGCAGTGTGGATTAAAGAACTCCCACGGGAAGAGGCAGGGATTGCGTGGAAGATGGTATCAGCAAAAGAACTGCCAACCAACCTTAGGGATATGGTATGGGAGGCAGCACATGACATTATGAGAACAAATAAGAACTTGTTTAAAAGGAAAGGGGTAAAAAGTGACCGGTGCCCAAGAGGAAACTGTAATGAAATAGAGACGGCACAACATGTTATGTGGGACTGCTTCTATGCAAAGGAAGTGTGGGAAAGGGCAACAAAAAAGATTTTAAATAATATTGCTGTAGATAAAGACATGATACTATATGGTTATTTTCGCCAGAATATAGAGGAAAAAGAAAAACGAGATCTGTGGGTTAAAATAAACTACATAAAACAAGCTCTATGGGAAATTAGAAATAGACTAACTTGGAAAAAGAAAAAGGTTTACCCAATTGCAAGTGTTTTCCAGATGGCACAAAAGCAAATAAAACAACACGAACAAGACTCCCAAGAAACTAGAAAACGAAGATAAATAAGGTAAGAAATATACCCTTTTAATTAAAACTTCCCAATGTCTTTTAAATGTTTTATTGCAATCGGCAATTTTCAATACTCCATGCTAATGTACATGAGAGCAGGGAAAGAGCCGAGAGAAAAATTCTAAGAAAATTTTAAACTCATATTTTAATTTGAAAAGATATGAAATAAAATTGAATTAGAACAAAAAAAAAAAAAAAAGGTGGTTCTCCCAGGGCGAGGCTCATCCATTGCACGCCGGGTGTGCTGATCTCTGCGGTTTCCCCAAATGCGGGAAACTCGATTGCATAATTTGTGGTAGTGGGGGACTGCGTTCGCGCTCTCCCCTGATAATCCCGGTTCAAAAAATAGACTGAAAACATGTGTTTCATTTTATGGAGGTGGTGATTGTGAAGCAGGAGCCTGTGACACAACGGCTCTGGGAGCTTTAAGCAATAAATAAAGAAGTTCCAAAAATCAGTCAATCGGTCAATCTGTCTGTCAGTCTGTCCATTTATTTATTTATTTTCAGAACCCCCGCCCCCTAGAAAAATGGTATCAAAAATAATATTAATTTAAATTAACTAATCAATTTATTTATTTATCTTAAGGACCCTCACCCACCGTAATAAAACAATAATACAAATAATCATTCATCCTTTTTGTGCCTCTTTACTGATTTTAAGCCGCTTTCCTTCCTTCCAAGAGCCAAAAGAAAAAGACGAGGTGAAGGGCGACACCTGCTGGCAGAAAGGCAAAAGCTTACAGCACTCGGTATTCCCAGGCGGTCTCCCATCCAAGTACTAACCAAGCCCGACTCTGCTTAGCTTCCGAGATCAGACGAGTTCGGGCGTATTCAGAGTGGTATGGCCGTAAACGATGGCTGCTTGTTTTCTCTCCCCAAATAGGCAACAGTGGAAGCCCTCTTTTCTATACGACATTCTTATGTTTTTTTCTCTCCTTCCCTGCCTGTCTTCATTTTTTTAGTTTTGCCATTCTTTTGAAATTTTTCGGAATGTCTTTTGAATTACAATGTACGTTGTCCTTCATGCTGATCCCCTTCTGTCGGCTCTCGCCACCCATTTAAGACCAGCCCTGTTCCCAGTTCCTCCTCATGGATGGATGGATAGACAGACAGATAGATCTCGTGCAGCTCTTCAGACGGGAGCCTGCAACTTTATAAAGGGAGCATCGTCCAGAAAGGACCAGCAACCTCGTGTCCTTGCTAAAGTGCAATCCCACAGTGGAATCAAAGGGAGGGCAAGCACCGGCTCAAGTCTCGAGCGTGTACCCAGGGCTGCCCCAGATCACTCGGCTGCCAAGAGCCCAGCTTCTGACACGGGTGGAAGGAGGAAAAGGAAAAGACGAGGTGAAGGGCGACTCCTAATGGCACAAAGGCAAAAGCTTACAGCACTCGGTATTCCCAGGCGGTCTCCCATCCAAGTACTAACCGAGCCCGACTCTGCTTAGCTTCCGAGATCAGACGAGTTCGGGCGTATTCAGAGTGGTATGGCCGTAAACGATGGCTGCTTGTTTTTCTCTCCCCAAATAGGCAACAGTGGAAGCCCTCTTTTCTATACGACATTCTTATGTTTTTTTCTCTCCTTCCCTGCCTGTCTTCATTTTTTTTAGTTTTGCCATTCTTTTGAAATTTTCGAATGTCTTTTGAATTACAATGTACGTTGTCCTTCATGCTGATCCCCTTCTGTCGGCTCTCGCCACCCATTTAAGACCAGCCCTGTTCCCAGTTCCTCCTCATGGATGGATGGATAGACAGACAGATAGATCTCGTGCAGCTCTTCAGACGGGAGCCTGCAACTTTATAAAGGGGAGCATCGTCCAGAAAGGACCAGCAACCTCGTGTCCTTGCTAAAGTGCAATCCCACAGTGGAATCAAAGGGAGGGCAAGCACCGGCTCAAGTCTCGAACGTGTACCCAGGGCTGCCCCAGATCACTCGGCTGCCAAGAGCCCAGCTTCTGACACGGGTGGAAGGAGGAAAAGAAAAGACGAGGTGAAGGGCGACTCCTAATGGCACAAAGGCAAAAGCTTACAGCACTCGGTATTCCCAGGCGGTCTCCCATCCAAGTACTAACCGAGCCCGACTCTGCTTAGCTTCCGAGATCGGACGAGTTCGGGCGTATTCAGAGTGGTATGGCCGTAAACGATGGCTGCTTGTTTTCTCTCCCCAAATAGGCAACTGTGGAAGCCCTCTTTTCTATACGACATTCTTATGTTTTTTTTTTTTTCTCTCCTTCCCCTGCCTGTCTTCATTTTTTTTAGTTTTGCCATTCTTTTGAAATTTTTCGAATGTCTTTTGAATTACAATGTACGTTGTCCTTCATGCTGATCCCCTTCTGTCGGCTCTCGCCACCCATTTAAGACCAGCCCTGTTCCCAGTTCCTCCTCATGGATGGATGGATAGACAGACAGATAGATCTCGTGCAGCTCTTCAGACGGGAGCCTGCAACTTTATAAAGGGAGCATCGTCCAGAAAGGACCAGCAACCTCGTGTCCTTGCTAAAGTGCAATCCCACAGTGGAATCAAAGGGAGGGCAAGCACCGGCTCAAGTCTCGAACGTGTACCCAGGGCTGCCCCAGATCACTCGGCTGCCAAGAGCCCAGCTTCTGACACGGGTGGAAGGAGGAAAAGAAAAAGACGAGGTGAAGGGCGACTCCTAATGGCACAAAGGCAAAAGCTTACAGCACTCGGTATTCCCAGGCGGTCTCCCATCCAAGTACTAACCGAGCCCGACTCTGCTTAGCTTCCGAGATCGGACGAGTTCGGGCGTATTCAGAGTGGTATGGCCGTAAACGATGGCTGCTTGTTTTCTCTCCCCAAATAGGCAACAGTGGAAGCCCTCTTTTCTATACGACATTCTTATGTTTTTTTTCTCTCCTTCCCTGCCTGTCTTCATTTTTTTTAGTTTTGCCATTCTTTTGAAATTTTTCGAATGTCTTTTGAATTACAATGTACGTTGTCCTTCATGCTGATCCCCTTCTGTCGGCTCTCGCCACCCATTTAAGACCAGCCCTGTTCCCAGTTCCTCCTCATGGATGGATGGATAGACAGACAGATAGATCTCGTGCAGCTCTTCAGACGGGAGCCTGCAACTTTATAAAGGGGAGCATCGTCCAGAAAGGACCAGCAACCTCGTGTCCTTGCTAAAGTGCAATCCCACAGTGGAATCAAAGGAAGGGCAAGCACCGGCTCAAGTCTCGAACTTGTACCCAGGGCTGCCCCAGATCACTCGGCGGCCTCGCGCAGGTCTTCCCGATGGTGCTTTGCTGCGTGTGCGGCGCCCACGCCGGTGTTCTTCCTCTCGGTCTCCGGGCGCAGGATCGCCTCCCTATTTCGCAGCTTTGCGTCCTCCCTGCCGCTTGCCGCCTGCCGCCTGTCTAAGCTGTTGAGCGGCTGTTTATCATTCAGCGTCCCGCCCAGTCCTATCTCTCCTGTTTCTCTTCCAGCCAATAAGCTCCAGCGATGCGTGGCTGGTTTGCATAAGAGCGAGGTGCACCTTGGGATTGCTGGCGAAACCTGTCTAATCAAGGTGGTGAGGTCTTTGCAACCCGTCATCCGAGTCACGGGGCACACGGGCGTCTGGTGAGTGGCTAACTCCCCGCATGCGCGCTCCAGAGGCCGAAGAAGCCCGAAGGATCCCGAAGGAGCCCGAAGGACCGAGGACTGCGCTGGGGAAATCCTCCGCTGCCGGCGGCGAAGCGAAGAAGTGGGAGGATGAGCGCCGGGCTGAACAACTCATACTTACCTGGCAGGGGAGATACCATGATCACTAAGGTGGTTCTCCCAGGGCGAGGCTCATCCATTGCACGCCGGGTGTGCTGATCTCTGCGGTTTCCCCAAATGCGGGAAACTCGATTGCATAATTTGTGGTAGTGGGGGACTGCGTTCGCGCTCTCCCCTGATAATCCCGGTTCAAAAAATAGACTGAAAACATGTGTTTCATTTTATGGAGGTGGTGATTGTGAAGCAGGAGCCTGTGACACAACGGCTCTGGGAGCTTTAAGCAATAAATAAAGAAGTTCCAAAAATCAGTCAATCGGTCAATCTGTCTGTCAGTCTGTCCATTTATTTATTTATTTTCAGAACCCCCGCCCCCTAGAAAAATGGTATCAAAAATAATATTAATTTAAATTAACTAATCAATTTATTTATTTATCTTAAGGACCCTCACCCACCGTAATAAAACAATAATACAAATAATCATTCATCCTTTTTGTGCCTCTTTACTGATTTTAAGCCGCTTTCCTTCCTGCCAAGAGCCAAAAGAAAAAGACGAGGTGAAGGGCGACACCTGCTGGCAGAAAGGCAAAAGCTTACAGCACTCGGGATTCCCAGGAGGTCTCCCATCCAAGTACTAACCAAGCCCGACTCTGCTTAGCTTCCGAGATCAGACGAGTTCGGGCGTATTCAGAGTGGTATGGCCGTAAACGATGGCTGCTTGTTTTTCTCTCCCCAAATAGGCAACTGTGGAAGCCCTCTTTTCTATACGACATTCTTATGTTTTTTTTTTTTCTCTCCTTCCCCTGCCTGTCTTCATTTTTTTTTTAGTTTTGCCATTCTTTTGAAATTTTTCGGAATGTCTTTTGAATTACAATGTACGTTGTCCTTCATGCTGATCCCCTTCTGTCGGCTCTCGCCACCCATTTAAGACCAGCCCTGTTCCCAGTTCCTCCTCATGGATGGATGGATAGACAGACAGATAGATCTCGTGCAGCTCTTCAGACGGGGAGCCTGCAACTTTATAAAGGGGAGCATCGTCCAGAAAGGACCAGCAACCTCGTGTCCTTGCTAAAGTGCAATCCCACAGTGGAATCAAAGGGAGGGCAAGCACCGGCTCAAGTCTCGAGCGTGTACCCAGGGCTGCCCCAGATCACTCGGCTGCCAAGAGCCCAGCTTCTGACACGGGTGGAAGGAGGAAAAGAAAAGACGAGGTGAAGGGCGACTCCTAATGGCACAAAGGCAAAAGCTTACAGCACTCGGTATTCCCAGGCGGTCTCCCATCCAAGTACTAACCGAGCCCGACTCTGCTTAGCTTCCGAGATCAGACGAGTTCGGGCGTATTCAGAGTGGTATGGCCGTAAACGATGGCTGCTTGTTTTTCTCTCCCCAAATAGGCAACAGTGGAAGCCCTCTTTTCTATACGACATTCTTATGTTTTTTTTTTTTCTCTCCTTCCCCTGCCTGTCTTCATTTTTTTTAGTTTTGCCATTCTTTTGAAATTTTTCGGAATGTCTTTTGAATTACAATGTACGTTGTCCTTCATGCTGATCCCCTTCTGTCGGCTCTCGCCACCCATTTAAGACCAGCCCTGTTCCCAGTTCCTCCTCATGGATGGATGGATAGACAGACAGATAGATCTCGTGCAGCTCTTCAGACGGGAGCCTGCAACTTTATAAAGGGAGCATCGTCCAGAAAGGACCAGCAACCTCGTGTCCTTGCTAAAGTGCAATCCCACAGTGGAATCAAAGGGAGGGCAAGCACCGGCTCAAGTCTCGAACGTGTACCCAGGGCTGCCCCAGATCACAATGGCACAAAGGCAAAAGCTTACAGCACTCGGTATTCCCAGGCGGTCTCCCATCCAAGTACTAACCGAGCCCGACTCTGCTTAGCT
>NC_053157.1:231610867-231649651 GCF_016835505.1 Polypterus senegalus | reverse complement strand
AAAGATAAAGGAAAGAAGAAAGAAGAGTTACGTTAAACAATTAAAAGACATGGAGGGTAATATAAGGAGAACGGAGGAAGAGAAGATTAATATAGCAGAAGCTTTCTATCAGAAGCTTTACAAGAAGCCTTGAAGGGGAAAAAAAAAGAATTAAAGGAAGAAGAACAGATAGAAGTGGTGGAGAATATAAGAGAGGTAGAAATTAAACAGGCTATAAAGAAAGGAAAAAAAGGAAAGACTCCAGGTACAGATGGATTGCCCCTGGAATTCTACGATGTCTTCATCTAGTTAATGAAGGATGAAATAGTAGAATTATTTCAAGAAGTAATGGATGGAGGAGAAGTACCTGAAATATGGAAAAATGGAATTATCACATTAATCCCTAAGAATAAGGAGTCGGAAGACATCTCAGACTGGAGGCCAATAACCCTTCTGTGCCAAGACTATAAATTATGGGGCAAAATAATAGCCAACAGGATGAAAAGAGTTATAGGAAACCTAGTTGGAACAGAGCAGGTGTGCGCAGTTCCAGGAAGGTCAATAACGCAACATCACATATTAATTAGAGATATATGCGAATACGCAAAGAGTAGAGGGATGGCGATAGGACTAATAAACATTGAGTTGGAAAAAGCATATGACTCAATTAATCACAAATATATCTGGAGAGTACTAGAAGCGGTTAAAGTCCCAGCATCCTTAATAGCTGCTATTAAAAAAAGCTATTCTGGAGCAACAGGAAGGGTTCTTCTGAATGGGAATTTGTCAAAGGAAATACAAATAGACAGGGGAATTAGACAGGGATGCCCCCTCTCTGCCATTCTGTTTGTGTTATGTGTGGAATGTTTAGCAAGACGCATAAGAGAGAACCCAAACATTCAAGGGGTTGAAATACCAGGAAGTGGAGGGAAATCGGCCAAATGTACTTTGTATATGGATGATATAACATTGATCTGTAGGAATTGTACATCCATAAGAACGGCGTTAAACAAAGTAGAGGAATTCTCTGGAGCAGCTGGGGTAAAATTAAATATGAGCAAAACGGAGTGTCATCTGCAGGGCAGATGGACGGAGGATTTCGGGCACAATATACAGGTGCAAAGAGGGCCAATAAAAATATTAGGAATAAAATTTGGGGAAAAGAAGGAGGGAAAAGTGATTGGAAAGAAATGGAAAAGAAAGTACGACAACTAACAAGTTTTTGGAAGCTAAGGGATTTAACGTATGAAGGCAAGATCTTGCTGATTAAGGCAGTGATTTTGCCAAGGCTGTTTTTTCTGGCGACGGTCTTTTTACCTACTAAGGAGATTTTAAAAAGGATAGAGAGGCAATGTTTTTATTTCTTTTGGAGCTTGGAGGAGGAGGAAGACCGGCAACACGGATTCCAATCGATGGGAGAGAAAGGAGGAATGTGGTGCGTTTCGAGCTGAAAGAGGAACAAATGGAGCAGAAAGAGTTCAGCAGGGAGGTCATGCAAAAGCGCTGAAATTCATCCCTGGTGAGATTGAATTTTTATTTAATTTTCCAGGGAAAACTACTTTTGAAGTAGTTTTTAAGACAAGGTTTCTGTATGACAAATGTTTGCGAACTGCAGAGAGGGACAAGGAGGTAAACTTGACTTTGGACAAAATTTTGATAATTCCTTTGAGTGACAGACTTGATAAAAAAGTAAATGTTATAATGTATACAGAGAAAGTCAAGATACAAGACATTTCAACATGGTTACTGCAGTATTGTGAGGTAAAGAGTAGTATGCAGATGACAGATGAAGATGGTATTAAGAATGGGTTGTATAAATTTGATGTAATTTTAAAGAAAGAGATTGGTAAAGATCGGGTGATGCATTTGCCCCCAGTTATTCAGATAGGAGTAGTAAGAGGACATGTGTTCTACCCTGGCCAGCCTCAAGTATGTAGGAGGTGTGGTAAAGAAGGACATAAGCCAAGGAATGTATAGTGATAAAATGCCGAAATTGCAAAGAAGAAGGGCACAGCACGAGGGAGTGTAGGAAAAGTATAATATGTAATTTATGTGGACAAGAAGCACATACTTTTAAGGACTGCCCTGTCTCATATGCAAATATGGTTAGAATACATAGAATGGACAGAGTAATAGCATTGTTGGACGAGGAGTCGGAAGAAGAGAAGGAAATGGAAGAAAGGCAGAGAGAAGGAATACTAGGAAGTGACAGGAGAGCATATGGCAAAGACGAGCCAGAATTGACGGATGGAAGGAGAGAGAAAGAAAAAGAAGAAATAAAGAGTAGTGAAGAGAGTGATATTTTGAAATTTATGGAAGACAAGACAGTAAAAGAAAGAGTAGAAAGCAGAATCGAACAATATTCGCAAGATATACTCTTTCATACAGAAGAGATAATGGAAATTTTGAGTGGCAATGTAGTATTAGGCCAATCGCCTCCAAAGGATATGAGTGAGGATACTGGTTTGGAGGAGATGAAAGAGAAAATCGGGGAAATGCAAATTAACCCCATGTTACAACGGAAACGGGGCCCTGACCTTTTGTCACCAGGCAATTCTGGGAAGGCGGAGGAAACTGAGGCAATGGGCCAAGAATGGGGGACAATCCCCTCCTTTGTGGAAACAAAAGACATGGAAGGGTTCCTGTCCACAACAGGTATGAAAGGAGTGGAGGAGTGGAAAATTGAAAAAAAAGGTGCAAAAAAAGTTAAGAAAAATGTAGTAGGAATAAATAGGGGGAAACCAGGAGAAGAGGTGGAAAACCCCGGAAGAAAGCATAAAAGTTAAAATAGCAACGCTAAATGTCAGGAGTATTAAGAGAAAGGAGAGGAGAAAAATAATTTTCTCCTTTCTGAAGGATATTCCGGCAGATATATTTTGTTTACAGGAGTGTAGTTTGCCAAATGAAAAAGTCATTTAAAAGATATGAGGAGGATTGGGAAGAAGGCAGAGCAATTTTCTCAGGTACAAATGAAAATAAAAATGCTGGAATTGGGATTCTAATAAAGAATCATGATATAGAAATAAAAAAATGTGAAGAAATCGTTAAAGGTAGCATAATAAAAGTAGAATTGGTTAAAGGAAATAATATGGTAAACTTAATCAATATTTATGCACCAACAACCCAAATCCAAAGAATGGAGATTTTAGAAATCTTAGAATTGACAATGGCAAGCGAAAATAATTTAATAGTGGTGGGGGATTTTAATTGTTCAAGTGAAAACAAGAAAGACCAGCAGATTGAACGAACCTCCCAAAAATTAAAAGAAATAATTAAGGATTTTCAAATGATTGATGTGTACCGTAAACTAAAAAGGGAAGAAAAAGGGTGCACATGGAGAGGGAAAGGAAAAAAACTTCTCAAATTGATTATGTCTTTATGGACAAAAACTATGAAGCAAAAAGTTGTTATCTGCATCCAGTTTTCTTCTCAGATCATAGTATATTGGCAGTGGAATTGGAAAAAGGATATAAAGAAGAAAGAAAAGATATCGTATGGAATCTAAATGTGAAATTGTTGGAAGACAAGAAGATAAAAGGAGTATATACAGTATTATCAAAGGTGGGCAACCTTAAAAGAATGGTGCGGAACTCAAAAAAATGGTGGGAAATGATGAAGGAAAACACAAGGGAATTTTTCCAAAAAAAGGGTAAAGAAAGGACAAGGGTGGAGAAAGAAGAAATCAAAAAACTGCAGGAAAGGCTGGAATATTTATATACAATCGAGGATTATGATGGAAAAATAGAAACAGAAATTAGAATTACATAACATAACATTAATCAGAATTACATAAAGTCTACAAAAAAAGGAAGAAAAGATAAAATTTCAGAGTAGAGTTCAAGAACAAGAAGGAGAGAAGTGCTCTAGATACTTCTTCAAGAAAGTAAAGGAGAGGAGAAAAAAGGCCAAAATAGTAGAAATAATAGATGAATATGGAAATAGTAAAAGAGAAAATAATGAAATAAGGGAAATGTTTCTGACACATTATAGAGAAATTTATAGAGAAAAGAAATCAACAAGGAGGATATCAACACAATGATTAAGACGATAGACCGAAGATTTGCAGAAGGACAAAATGAAGGTTTGTGTCGAGATATAGAAATGGAAGAATTGGAGTTGGCTTCAAAAATGTGCAGCAGAGGAAAAACTCCAGGGAAGGATGGTTTGCCGATGGAGTTCTATTTAGAATTTTGGGATATAATAAGAAATGACTTATATGGTTTGTTTATCGAAATTTTAAAAGACAAAGAAATGACAGAAACAATGAAAAGGGGAATAATTACACTTATTCCCAAAAAAGAAGAAACAACGAATATTAAAGGATGGAGACCTATTACATTGTTGTGTCAAGATTATAAAATATTGACTAGAGTTTTGGCAAATAAGACTGAAAACAAATATTGACAAAGTAATACAAGAAGAACAGGCATGTGTGGTACAGGGGAGAAGTGCAGCAGATAACCTGTGTGTTTTAAGAGACTGTATTCAATTTTTGAGAGAGAGAAATCTGGATATTGGAATTTTAAATTTGGATTTGGAGAAGGCCTTCGACAAAATTTCACATGAATACATGTGGAAGATACTCCAAAACATGGGAGTGCCAGAAGTTTTTGTGGAATGGATAAAAGTAATATATAACGATATAAGAAGTCAAATAAAAGTAAATAATAAACTAACAGAGGAGATAAAGGTGAAATGTGGAGTAAGACAAGGGTGCCCATTGTCAGCAGTGTTATTTATTATATGTATAGAGCCTCTTTTAAATAAGATTAGAAGTGACATAAATATAAGAGGAGTGGAAGTGGCAGGAAGTGGGGGGCAACAGATAAAAGTGTTTGCATATATGGATGACGTAAGCGTCATTATAAGATAAGAGACGTGTACAGTGTGAACCAAATAATTGAACACACAGAATCATTTTGTAGGGCATCGGGTTTGACTTTAAATCTCAAAAAATGTGACTGTGTGTTGTGGGGGAAATGGAAAGAAAAGCCAGAAAGAAAGATACAAATTGCAAATATGGTTAAAATACTGGGTATAAATTTTGGAGACAAAAATACAGAAAATAAGGAATGGAAAGAAATGTTAAAGAAAATTAATGAGAAAATAGGATTCTGGAAGTTAAGAAGGCTGACAATGGAAGAAAAAATTTTGCTGATAAAAGCAATAATTTTACCAAAATTGGCATATTTAGCCACAGTGTTCTTTCCACCGCGAAAGATTTAAAAAAAATTATGAGAACTTGCTTTGTTTTCTTGTGGGGATCAAAGTGCGAAAAAATAGCACGAAAAATAGCAACCAAACAGAAAGAAAAAGGAGGAAAAGGTTTTCCAAAAATAGAGCAGGAATTAATATTAAAACATGTAGCAACAGTAGTTAATATGGCATTGAACAAAAAAGGTAAAATGGCGGACATGATAAGGTATTTAGTGGGAGCTGAATTGAGAAGAGAAATTGTGGAGAACTGCAAACAACAGACCGATTGCCTTTAAGGCATCTGAACATTATATAATAATAACAAAATGCCTGAGGAAATATAAATGGGAGGAAGGAGGGGCAAAAAAATGGGGAAGGATTAAAGATCTTAAAAAATCTATTGAAAAGCAAGAAATAGCAGTTAGAATTCATTCACTAACAGAAGAACAGAAAAAGAAAGTATGGCAACAAATTGCTGCTAAAGAATTGACAAATAAACAAAAAGATTTAGGTTGGTTAACAGTATATGAGGTGCTACCGGCAAACGCAGCTATGTACAAGAGAAGAATTGCAAAATCTCTGGTATGTCCCAGAGAAAAATGCAGTGAGATAGAAACAGCAGAACATGTTTTTTGGCAATGTAAAAAGGAACAAGAGGTGTGGAAAGGGATATTACAGGAATGGGACGGGGTAATAGGGAAAGAGGAAATAACAAAGGAAGGAGTACTGTATGGTTTAGTGGGGAAGGGGTTAAATGAAAAAATGGGAAAAGAGAAATGGAAACTAATTAATATAATAAAGGAGAATATGTGGTGGGAGAGGAATGAGACTGTAATACATAATAAGGATGTACCCATTAAAAGACTTTTCCAGAACTGTGAAAGAGACATTGAAGAAGATTGGAGAATCAGGGAGGAAAAAAAATGAACAACAGAGTTCAAAAAAAGCAAAGGTAAAGGTTTTTTTAAGATTATATTAATTGGGAGGAATGCACGTGTGTGGGAAAGGTGGTGGATAATAGTGAATTAGCAAATGGGCCAGACTTTGTGTGTGTGTGTGCCTAAAGCTGAAGACACTGAATAGAAAACATGAATGTAAGTGAAAACGGGACAAGCAAAATAGTGTTTGTCTTAAGTAATGAGATTTAGACAATAAAGAAGTTCCAAAAAAAATCGGTCCGCCCCTAGAACCCCGCCCCTAAAATGGTATCAAAAATAATATTAATTTAAAGTAACTAATCAATTTATTTATTTATCTTAAGGACCCTCACCCACCGTAATAAAACAATAATACAAATAATCATTCATCCTTTTGTGCCTCTTTACTGATTTTAAGCCGCTTTCCTTGCTGCCAAGAGCCAAAAGAAAAAGACGAGGTGAAGGGCGACACCTGCTGGCAGAAAGGCAAAAGCTTACAGCACTCGGTATTCCCAGGCGGTCTCCCATCCAAGTACTAACCGAGCCCGACTCTGCTTAGCTTCCGAGATCGGACGTATTCAGAGTGGTATGGCCGTAAACGATGGCTGCTTGTTTTTCTCTCCCCAAATAGGCAACTGTGGAAGCCCTCTTTTCTATACAACATCCCTATGATTTTTTTTTCTCTCCTTCCCTGTCTGTCTTCATTTTTGTTTAGTTTTGCCATTCTTTTGAAATTTTTCGGAATGTCTTTTGAATTACAATGTACGTTGTCCTTCATGCTGATCCCCTTCTGTCGGCTCTCGCCACCCATTTAAGACCAGCCCTGTTCCCCGTTCCTCCTCATGGATGGATGGATAGATAGACAGATAGATCTCGTGCAGCTCTTCAGACGGGGAGCCTGCAACTTTATAAAGGGGAGCATCGTCCAGAAAGGACCAGCAACCTCGTGTCCTTGCTAACGTGCAATCCCACAGTGGAATCAAAGGGAGGGCAAGCACCGGCTCAAGTCTCGAGCGTGTACCCAGGGCTGCCCCAGATCACTCGGCGGCCTCGACGCGGATCTTCCCGATGGTGCTTTGCTGCCGTCGCGGCGCCCAAGCCGAGGGTTCTTCCTCTCGGTCTCCGGAGCACAGGATCGCCTCCCTCTTCGCAGCTTTGCCTCCTGCCTGCCGCTTGCCGACTGTCTAAGCTGTTGGGCGGATGTTTATCATTCAACCTCCCTTCAGTCCTATCTATCCTGTTTCTCTTCCAGCCAATAAGCTCCAGCGATGGGTGGCTGGTTTGCATAAGAGCGAGGTGCACCTTGGGTTTGCTGGCGAAACCTGTCTAATCAAGGTGGTGAGGTCTTTGCAACCCCGTCATCCGGGTCACAGGGCACACAGGCGTCTGATGAGCGGCTAACTCCCGCGCATGCGTGCTCCAGAGGCCGAAGAAGCCCGAAGGATCCCGAAGACTGCGGTGGGGAAATCCTCCCGCTGCCGTGCGATGAAGCCGAGGAAGTGGGAGGATGAGCGCCAGGATGTACAACTCATACTTACCTGGCAGGGGAGATACCATCTTCTCTGCCTACGGTCTAGGGAACGCCTCACGCCCTTCGAATTTGCTAGTAGTAGGTTGGCAGGTCCACCACTGCTGGTTTTCCTTAGGGCCGGCGGTTGGAGCATTTATTTTTGTTTTTAGGTTCTTCCTTTGGCTTCTGGAGAGCTTGTTTGTACGAGAAGAAAAGAAGAGGAGTAAGTATTTTGAGGGTGGGTCCCTATATTCCCCCTTTTTTGTCTGATATTTTGCTACAGGAGTTCGCAATGGCCTCAGACGAGGAGAGAAGGAACGCTGTTCGATTGCAGCTTTGCAAGGAGAAAAATGGACTGAAAAACTTTTATTTCAACAATCCTGTTTGGAATCCTCGGTTTTCAAGCTAGACAGGTAGAATTTATCTTTGCCTTTCACAATCGAGAAACTTTTGAGGTTGTTTTTACCAGTAATTTTCTGGTTGATAAGTGTATCAAGGTGTATAATGATAAGGTTAAAAGTGAAAAGGCTTTGGGAAAAGTGACAATTCAGCCTCTAGCTCAAAGTGAGGTTAAGACAGTGAATGTTGTCATGTTCTCAGAAAGAATAGGATACGAGCAAATTCTGCAGTGGATGGAGAGATTTTGTGTAGTCCAGCATGGAGTGTTGGTCGAGATGAATTTGGAATCAAGACTGGATATTACAATTTCCTCGCAAAATTGTCTAGAGATGTAAAGGGTGAATTGAAGCATCTCCCACCCACGATACAGATTGGAGGGGTTAGAGGGTTTAATTTTTTATAATGGGCAACCGAAAGTATGCAGAAAGTGCGAGCAAGAAGGGCACGTTGCATCCCAATGCTCGATTGAGAAGTGCAGGAATTGTGGTGAGACAGGGCATTTGGCGAAGAGTTGTACACAAAACGTAAAATGCCATCTGTGTGGCGAATTAAATCATAATTACAAGGTATGCCCCAACTCTTACGATAATAAAATCAAAGGGAGTAGAGTCAAACCAATTAACATACGGATAGAGGATGAGGAGGAATCGGAGGAAGAAGAGGTAGAAGAAGGAGAGGAGGGGAGGAAAGAGGATAGCCCAAACCTATTCCAGACACCAGTTGGGGGAGTCAACAACGAAAGGAAGAAAATGGAGATGGTCAGGACAGTCAAAAATGTGAGAATGGAGAATTCTAAGGAGGCAGATGGAATAACAAAGGACGGAAAAGACAAATGCCCGTGGAGAGGAAGCAGCAAGAAATAGAAAAAGAATTGAAAACAGTATACAAAGGACATCGATGGAGCTAGAAGAGATGAAGAGCTTGCTGAGTAATGTGCCTTCCTTGAGAGGGGTGGGCTTGGAGGAAAAAAGGAAAGTCTAACGAAAGATTGGTACGAGATTACAAAAGAGGTAGAAAACCAAGAGGCAAGAACATTCTTAGCATTTGAGGGAACAGTGAGGACATAGATAGTAATCCCTACCTCATTAGTAACCCATTCAGAAACCAAAGCCCAATAGAAGCCTTGACCAGTGATGGAGGAAAAGGAACAGGGAAGTAAAGGTAGAAAAGCAGACGAAAAAGAAGAGCGAGGAGAATGACTCTAAAAAATAAAATAAAATGAGAGTCGCCTCCATTAACGTCCGTATGATAACAAGAAGAAAGAGAAGGGAGACAATTTATGGCTTTTTAAGTACCAGAAGAGCCGATATTATCTGCCTGCAGGAATGTGGAATTGCAGGGATGAAACCTTACAGAAGTTTTGGGAAAGAGTGGGAAGGGGAAGCCTTTTATTCAGGATCAAATAACAACAAAAACAGTGGTCTTGGTTTCCTGATTAAAAATCAGGAAATCAAAGTGTTGAGTTTTGAGGAAGTGATCCGGGGTCATTTGGATATCTTAAAGATTAGCCATAAAGAACAAGTCACTTGCATTATCAACGTATATGCCCGTGTGGAAAGAAAGAAAGATTTGACCTCCTGCAAAACCTAAATAGGGTTTGTGGGGAAAAGGAGGATAAAATAATAGCGAGAGATTTTAACTGCAGGATTGACAAAGACAGAAGGACAGATAAAACATCAAGGCTCCTATTAGAAATAATACAAGATCATACTTTAAAAGACAATGGAAAGAACAGGAGAGGTGAAGGAAGAAGGTTTACCTGAGAGGGTGGAAGGGTAGGATCTCCAGGATAGACTATATTTTCACTGGGAGGGTTTTAAAGCGAAAAACTTTAGGTTGACTCCTGTTTTCTTTTCGGACCACCAACTCCTAGAGATAGACGTGGAAATAGGGGAGAAGGAAGAGAGAGGAATGGGGTTTTGGAAGCTTAACGTAACCCTATTAGAGAGAGAACAAATAAGGAGAGAGTACGAGGAGAAATATAAAAAATGGAGATCCCTGAAGGATTCATGCAAGACAATAGCGGAGTGGTGGGATATTATGAAATTTAGAACACACAAATTTTTTCAAGGGAAAGGTAGAGAAGAAAGTAAAAGAGGAAAGGAAGAGTTGGAGAATTTACAAGAAAAATTGGAAAAACTCTACGGGGAAGGGGAAAGAAATGAAGAAATGGAAAGAAGAATAAAGGAAACAAACAAAAATATAGCAAAGATTTATGAGAGGAGGGAGGAGAAGATAAAATTTCAAAGTCGGGTACAGGAAATGGAAGAGGGAGAAAGATGTTCCCGATTCTTCTTTAAAAAGATAAAGGAAAGAAGAAAGAAGAGTTACGTTAAACAATTAAAAGACATGGAGGGTAATATAAGGAGAACGGAGGAAGAGAAGATTAATATAGCAGAAGCTTTCTATCAGAAGCTTTACAAGAAGCCTTGAAGGGGAAAAAAAAAGAATTAAAGGAAGAAGAACAGATAGAAGTGGTGGAGAATATAAGAGAGGTAGAAATTAAACAGGCTATAAAGAAAGGAAAAAGGAAAGACTCAGGTACAGATGGATTGCCCCTGGAATTCTACGATGTCTTCATCTAGTTAATGAAGGATGAAATAGTAGAATTATTTCAAGAAGTAATGGATGGAGGAGAAGTACCTGAAATATGGAAAAATGGAATTATCACATTAATCCCTAAGAATAAGGAGTCGGAAGACATCTCAGACTGGAGGCCAATAACCCTTCTGTGTCAAGACTATAAATTATGGGGCAAAATAATAGCCAACAGGATGAAAAGAGTTATAGGAAACCTAGTTGGAACAGAGCAGGTGTGCGCAGTTCCAGGAAGGTCAATAACGCAACATCACATATTAATTAGAGATATATGTGAATACGCAAAGAGTAGAGGGATGGCGATAGGACTAATAAACATTGATTTGGAAAAAGCATATGACTCAATTAATCACAAATATATCTGGAGAGTACTAGAAGCGGTTAAAGTCTCAGCATCCTTAATAGCTGCTATTAAAAAAAGCTATTCTGGAGCAACAGGAAGGGTTCTTCTGAATGGGAATTTGTCAAAGGAAATACAAATAGACAGGGGAATTAGACAGGGATGCCCCCTCTCTGCCATTCTGTTTGTGTTATGTGTGGAACGTTTAGCAAGACGCATAAAAGAGAACCCAAACATTCAAGGGGTTGAAATACCAGGAAGTGGAGGGAAATCGGCCAAATGTACTTTGTATATGGATGATATAACATTGATCTGTAGGAATTGTACATCCATAAGAACGGCGTTAAACAAAGTAGAGGAATTCTCTGGAGCAGCTGGGGTAAAATTAAATATGAGCAAAACGGAGTGTCATCTGCAGGGCAGATGGACGGAGGATTTCGGGCACAATATACAGGTGCAAAGAGGGCCAATAAAAATATTAGGAATAAAATTTGGGGAAAAGAAGGGAAAAGTGATTGGAAAGAAATGGAAAAGAAAGTACGACAACTAACAAGTTTTTGGAAGCTAAGGGATTTAACGTATGAAGGCAAGATCTTGCTGATTAAGGCAGTGATTTTGCCAAGGCTGTTTTTTCTGGCGACGGTCTTTTTACCTACTAAGGAGATTTTAAAAAGGATAGAGAGGCAATGTTTTTATTTCTTTTGGAGCTTGGAGGAGGAGGAAGACCGGCAACACGGATTCCAATCGATGGGAGAGAAAGGAGGAATATGGTGCGTTTCGAGCTGAAAGAGGAACAAATGGAGCGGAAAGAGTTCAGCAGGGAGGTCATGCAAAAGGCGCTGAAATTCATCCCTGGTGAGATTGAATTTTTATTTAATTTTCCAGGGAAAACTACTTTTGAAGTAGTTTTTAAGACAAGGTTTCTGTATGACAAATGTTTGCGAACTGCAGAGAGGGACAAGGAGGTAAACTTGACTTTGGACAAAATTTTTGATAATTCCTTTGAGTGACAGACTTGATAAAAAAGTAAATGTTATAATGTATACAGAGAAAGTCAAGATACAAGACATTTCAACATGGTTACTGCAGTATTGTGAGGTAAAGAGTAGTATGCAGATGAGAAATGAAGATGGTATTAAGAATGGGTTGTATAAATTTGATGTAATTTTAAAGAAAGAGATTGGTAAAGATCGGGTGATGCATTTGCCCCCAGTTATTCAGATAGGAGTAGTAAGAGGACATGTGTTCTACCCTGGCCAGCCTCAAGTATGTAGGAGGTGTGGTAAAGAAGGACATTAAGCCAAGGAATGTATAGTGATAAAATGCCGAAATTGCAAAGAAGAAGGGCACAGCACGAGGGAGTGTAGGAAAAGTATAATATGTAATTTATGTGGACAAGAAGCACATACTTTTAAGGATTGCCCTGTCTCATATGCAAATATGGTTAGAATACATAGAATGGACAGAGTAATAGCATTGTTGGACGAGGAGTCGGAAGAAGAGAAGGAAATGGAAGAAAGGCAGAGAGAAGGAATACTAGGAAGTGACAGGAGAGCATATGGCAAAGACGAGCCAGAATTGACGGATGGAAGGAGAGAGAAAGAAAAAGAAGAAATAAAGAGTAGTGAAGAGAGTGATATTTTGAAATTTATGGAAGACAAGACAGTAAAAGAAAGAGTAGAAAGCAGAATCGAACAATATTCGCAAGATATACTCTTTCATACAGAAGAGATAATGGAAATTTTGAGTGGCAATGTAGTATTAGGCCAATCGCCTCCAAAGGATATGGGTGAGGATACTGGTTTGGAGGAGATGAAAGAGAAAATCGGGGAAATGCAAATTAACCCCATGTTACAACGGAAACGGGGCCCTGACCTTTTGTCACCAGGCAATTCTGGGAAGGCGGAGGAAACTGAGGCAATGGGCCAAGAATGGGGGACAATCCCCTCCTTTGTGGAAACAAAAGACATGGAAGGGTTCCTGTCCACAACAGGTATGAAAGGAGTGGAGGAGTGGAAAATTGAAAAAAAAGGTGCAAAAAAAGTTAAGAAAAATGTAGTAGGAATAAATAGGGGGAAACCAGGAGAAGAGGTGGAAAAACCCCCGGGAAGAAAGCATAAAAGTTAAAATAGCAACGGTAAATGTCAGGAGTATTAAGAGAAAGGAGAGGAGAAAAATAATTTTCTCCTTTCTGAAGGATATTCCGGCAGATATATTTTGTTTACAGGAGTGTAGTTTGCCAAATGAAAAAGTCATTTAAAAGATATGAGGAGGATTGGGAAGAAGGCAGAGCAATTTTCTCAGGTACAAATGAAAATAAAAATGCTGGAATTGGGATTCTAATAAAGAATCATGATATAGAAATAAAAAAATGTGAAGAAATCGTTAAAGGTAGAATAATAAAAGTAGAATTGGTTAAAGGAAATAATATGGTAAACGTAATCAATATTTATGCACCAACAACCCAAATCCAAAGAATGGAGATTTTAGAAATCTTAGAATTGACAATGGCAAGCGAAAATAATTTAATAGTGGTGGGGGATTTTAATTGTTCAAGTGAAAACAAGAAAGACCAGCAGATTGAACGAACCTCCCAAAAATTAAAAGAAATAATTAAGGATTTTCAAATGATTGATGTGTACCGTAAACTAAAAAGGGGAAGAAAAAGGGTGCACATGGAGAGGGACAGGAAAAAAACTTCTCAAATTGATTATGTCTTTATGGACAAAAACTATGAAGCAAAAAGTTGTTATCTGCATCCAGTTTTCTTCTCAGATCATAGTATATTGGCAGTGGAACTGGAAAAAGGATATAAAGAAGAAAGAAAAGATATCGTATGGAATCTAAATGTGAAATTGTTGGAAGACAAGAAGATAAAGGAGTATATACAGTATTATCAAAGGTGGGCAACCTTAAAAGAATGGTGCGGAACTCAAAAAAATGGTGGGAAATGATGAAGGAAAACACAAGGGAATTTTTCCAAAAAGGGTAAAGAAAGGACAAGGGTGGAGAAAGAAGAAACCAAAAAACTGCAGGAAAGGCTGGAATATTTATATACAATCGAGGATTATGATGGAAAAATAGAAACAGAAATTAGAATTACATAACATAACATTAATCAGAATTACATAAAGTCTACAAAAAAAGGAAGAAAAGATAAAATTTCAGAGTAGAGTTCAAGAACAAGAAGGAGAGAAGTGCTCTAGATACTTCTTCAAGAAAGTAAAGGAGAGGAGAAAAAAGGCCAAAATAGTAGAAATAATAGATGAATATGGAAATAGTAAAAGAGAAAATAATGAAATAAGGGAAATGTTTCTGACACATTATAGAGAAATTTATAAAGAAAAAGAAATCAACAAGGAGGATATCAACACAATGATTAAGACGATAGACCGAAGATTTGCAGAAGGACAAAATGAAGGTTTGTGTCGAGATATAGAAATGGAAGAATTGGAGTTGGCTACAAAAATGTGCAGCAGAGGAAAAACTCCAGGGAAGGATGGTTTGCCGATGGAGTTCTATTTAGAATTTTGGGATATAATAAGAAATGACTTATATGGTTTGTTTATCGAAATTTTAAAAGACAAAGAAATGACAGAAACAATGAAAAGGGGAATAATTACACTTATTCCCAAAAAAGAAGAAACAACGAATATTAAAGGATGGAGACCTATTACATTGTTGTGTCAAGATTATAAAATATTGACTAGAGTTTTGGCAAATAAGACTGAAAACAAATATTGACAAAGTAATACAAGAAGAACAGGCATGTGTGGTACAGGGGAGAAGTGCAGCAGATAACCTGTGTGTTTTAAGAGACTGTATTCAATTTTTGAGAGAGAGAAATCTGGATATTGGAATTTTAAATTTGGATTTGGAGAAGGCCTTCGACAAAATTTCACATGAATACATGTGGAAGATACTCCAAAACATGGGAGTGCCAGAAGTTTTTGTGGAATGGATAAAAGTAATATATAACGATATAAGAAGTCAAATAAAAGTAAATAATAAACTAACAGAGGAGATAAAGGTGAAATGTGGAGTAAGACAAGGGTGCCCATTGTCAGCAGTGTTGTTTATTATATGTATAGAGCCTCTTTTAAATAAGATTAGAAGTGACATAAATATAAGAGGAGTGGAAGTGGCAGGAAGTGGGGGGCAACAGATAAAAGTGTTTGCATATATGGATGACGTAAGCGTCATTATAAGATAAGAGACGTGTACAGTGTGAACCAAATAATTGAACACACAGAATCATTTTGTAGGGCATCGGGTTTGACTTTAAATCTCAAAAAATGTGACTGTGTGTTGTGGGGGAAATGGAAAGAAAAGCCAGAAAGAAAGATACAAATTGCAAATATGGTTAAAATACTGGGTATAAATTTTGGAGACAAAAATACAGAAAATAAGGAATGGAAAGAAATGTTAAAGAAAATTAATGAGAAAATAGGATTCTGGAAGTTAAGAAGGCTGACAATGGAAGAAAAAATTTTGCTGATAAAAGCAATAATTTTACCAAAATTGGCATATTTAGCCACGGTGTTCTTTCCACCGTGAAAGATTTTGAAAAAAATTATGAGAACTTGCTTTGTTTTCTTGTGGGGATCAAAGTGCGAAAAAATAGCACGAAAAATAGCAACCAAACAGAAAGAAAAAGGAGGAAAAGGTTTTCCAAAAATAGAGCAGGAATTAATATTAAAACATGTAGCAACAGTAGTTAATATGGCATTGAACAAAAAAGGTAAAATGGCGGACATGATAAGGTATTTAGTGGGAGCTGAATTGAGAAGAGAAATTGTGGAGAACTGCAAACAACAGACCAATTGCCTTTAAGGCATCTGAACATTATATAATAATAACAAAATGCCTGAGGAAATATAAATGGGAGGAAGGAGGGGCAAAAAAATGGGGAAGGATTAAAGATCTTAAAAAATCTATTGAAAAGCAAGAAATAGCAGTTAGAATTCATTCACTAACAGAAGAACAGAAAAAGAAAGTATGGCAACAAATTGCTGCTAAAGAATTGACAAATAAACAAAAAGATTTAGGTTGGTTAACAGTATATGAGGTGCTACCGGCAAACGCAGCTATGTACAAGAGAAGAATTGCAAAATCTCTGGTATGTCCCAGAGAAAAATGCAGTGAGATAGAAACAGCAGAACATGTTTTTTGGCAATGTAAAAAGGAACAAGAGGTGTGGAAAGGGATATTACAGGAATGGGACGGGGTAATAGGGAAAGAGGAAATAACAAAGGAAGGAGTACTGTATGGTTTAGTGGGGAAGGGGTTAAATGAAAAAATGGGAAAAGAGAAATGGAAACTAATTAATATAATAAAGGAGAATATGTGGTGGGAGAGGAATGAGACTGTAATACATAATAAGGATGTACCCATTAAAAGACTTTTCCAGAACTGTGAAAGAGACATTGAAGAAGATTGGAGAATCAGGGAGGAAAAAAAATTAACAACAGAGTTCAAAAAAAGCAAAGGTAAAGGTTTTTTTAAGATTATATTAATTGGGAGGAATGCACGTGTGTGGGAAAGGTGGTGGATAATAGTGAATTAGCAAATGGGCCAGACTTGTGTGTGTGCCTAAAGTGAAGACAGTGAATAGAAAACATGAATGTAAGTGAAAACGGGACAAGCAAAATAGTGTTTGTCTTAAGTAATGAGATTTAGACAATAAAAAAAAAAAAAAACCGCCCCTAGAAAAATGGTATCAAAAATAATATTAATTTAAAGTAACTAATCAATTTATTTATTTATCTTAAGGACCCTCACCCACCGTAATAAAACAATAATACAAATAATCATTCATCCTTTTGTGCCTCTTTACTGATTTTAAGCCGCTTTCCTTGCTGCCAAGAGCCAAAATAAAAGAGCGAGGTGAAGGGCGACACCTGCTGGCAGAAAGGCAAAAGCTTACAGCACTCGGTATTCCCAGTCGGTCTCCCATCCAAGTACTAACTGAGCCCGACTCTGCTTAGCTTCCGAGATCGGACGTATTCAGAGTGGTATGGCCGTAAACGAAGGCTGCATGTTTTTCTCTCCCCAAATAGGCAACTGTGGAAGCCCTCTTTTCTATACGACATCCCTATGTTTTTTTTTTACTCTCCTTCCCTGTCTGTCTTCATTTTCTTTTAGTTTTGCCATTCTTTTGAAATTTTTCGGAATGTCTTTTGAATTACAATGTACGTTGTCCTTCATGCTGATCCCCTTCTGTCGGCTCTCGCCACCCATTTAAGACCAGCCCTGTTCCCCGTTCCTCCTCATGGATGGATGGATAGATAGACAGATAGATCTCGTGCAGCTCTTCAGACGGGGAGCCTGCAACTTTATAAAGGGGAGCATCGTCCAGAAAGGACCAGCAACCTCGTGTCCTTGCTAACGTGCAATCCCACAGTGGAATCAAAGGGAGGGCAGTCACCGGCTCAAGTCTCGAACGTGTACCCAGGGCTGCCCCAGATCACTCGGCTGCCAAGAGCCCAGCTTCTGACACGGGTGGAAGGAGGACAAGAAAAAGACGAGGTGAAGGGCGACTTCTGCTGGCACAAAGGCAAAAGCTTACAGCACTCGGTATTCCCAGGCGGTCTCCCATCCAAGTACTAACCGAGCCCGACTCTGCTTAGCTTCCGAGATCGGACGAGTTCGGGCGTATTCAGAGTGGTATGGCCGTAAACGAAGGAGGCATGTTTTTCTCTCCCCAAATAGGCAACTGTGGAAGCCCTCTTTTCTATACGACATCCCTATGTTTTTTTTTTTCTCCTTCCCCTGTCTGTCTTCATTTTTGTTTAGTTTTGCCATTCTTTTGAAATTTTTCGGAATGTCTTTTGAATTACAATGTACGTTGTCCTTCATGCTGATCCCCTTCTGTCGGCTCGCCACCCATTTAAGACCAGCCCTGTTCCCCGTTCCTCCTCATGGATGGATGGATAGACAGACAGATAGATCTCGTGCAGCTCTTCAGACGGGGAGCCTGCAACTTTATAATGGGGAGCATCGTCTAGAAAGGACCAGCAACCTCGTGTCCTTGCTAACGTGCAATCCCACAGTGGAATCAAAGGGAGGGCAAGCACCAGCTCAAGTCCCAAACGTGTACCCAGGGCTGCCCCAGATCACTCGGCGGCCTCGACGCAGGTCTTCCCGAAGGTGCTTTGCTGCCGTGTGCGAGCGCCACGCCGAGGGTTCTTCCTCTCGGTCTCCGGGCGCAAGATCGCCTCCCTCTTTCGCAGCTTTGCCTCCTGCCTGCCGCTTGTCTAAGCTGTTGGGCGGCTGTTTATCATTCAGCGTCCCGCCCAGTCGTAACTCTCCTGTTCTCTTCCAGCCAATAAGCTCCAGCGATGCGTGGCTGGTTTGCATAAGAGCGAGGTGCACCTTGGGTTTGCTGGCGAAACCTGTCTAATCAAGGTGGTGAGGTCTTTGCAACCCTATCATCCGGGTCACGGGCACACGGGCGTCTGGTGAGCGGCTAACTCCCGCGCATGCGTGCTCCGGATCCCGAAGGAGCCCGAAGGACCGAGGACTGCGCTGGGAAAATCCTCCCGCTGCCGAGTGACGAAGCCGAGGAAGTGGGAGGATGAGTGCCGGGCTGTACAATGGGGAGATACCATTGGTTCTTCTCTGTCAAGTGTAGGGAGCGCCCCACGGCCTTGGATTCAGAGCTGGGTAGGTTATGCTTGTCCCCTTGCTTGTCCACCACCCAATCTCTCTGTTTCCCTTGGTGCGCGGCGAATTACACTTTCACAGAAAGAATATGGTGGAAGTAATTGATTGTGGCAGTTGGAGTGGCAGATTGGAAATGGAAAGCAAGCAAGCTGATCTACTTGAACCTAGTGGTGGTGGTGGCGGCGGCGGAGAGAGACCTTTATCACGGATACCAATCGATGGAAGGGAGAGGAAGAACGTCGTGCGTTTTGATTTAAAAGAAGAACAGATGGATCGTGGGGAATTTAGCAAGGAAGTGCAACAAAAAACATTGAAGTTCACTTCGGGTGAGATAGACTTTCTTTTTGCCTTACCTGGGAAGACTACCTTTGAAGTGGTTTTTAAGAATAGAAGTTTATATGACAAGTGTGTCAGAAATGTGCAGAAAGAAAAAGAGGTGAATCAGAACCTGAAAAGGTTTTTGATATTTCCTCTTAGTGATAGACTAGATAAGAAAGTCAATGTAATTATGTATGGTGAGAAGGTAAAAATCCAAGATATATCTACGTGGTTATTGCAGTTTTGTGAAGTTAAAACTAGCATGCAAATGACAGATGAGGATGGGATAAAAAATGGCCTGTATAAGTTTGACGTAGTTCTGAAGAGGGAGAGTGAAACTGACAGAGTTGTACCCGTGCCACCGGTTATACAAATTGGTGTGGTAAGAGGACACGTCTTTTACCCTGGACAACCCCAATTATGTAGGAGGTGTGGTAAGGAGGGTCATAAAGCAATAGACTGTAAAACAATTAAGTGCAGAAATTGCAAAGAGGAGGGACACAGCACAAGACAGTGCAGAAGACCAATGATATGCAATTTATGTGAACAGGAAGCACATGCCTTTAAGGATTGTCCTGTCTCCTACGCCAATGTTGTAAAAGCAAATAATATGAGAGACAGAGTTATTGCACTGTTAGATGAAGAATCAGAAGAAGAAAAGGAGGAAGTGCAGAGTAATGAAACACCAGGGAATAGCTTGAGGACATATGAAGAAACAGAGGCCTTAAGTCTGGAAGAAAGGGATGAGAGAAGATTAGAGGAAGAAGAAGGGACGAAACATGGAGAAGAGAGTGATATTTTAGCCCTTATAGAAGAAAAGACAGAACAAGACATAGAGAGAAGAATGGAGCAGTGTTCACAAAACATATTGTTCCATACGGAAGAGATCATGGAGATCTTAAGTGGATCTGCCCTTTTATGCCCATCATCTCAGCAGGTTCAAATGAAAAGCACAGGGCAGGATGATATGGAAGAAAATATTGGGATGACACAAGTAAACCCAATGTTACAAAAAAAAAAGAGGCCCAGACCTGTTGTCACCAGGTAAAACTAGAAAGGGTGACAAAGGGGACGAAAACAGCCAGGAATGGGGAGCAGATCCCTCCTATTTGGAATCTAGAGACATGGAAGGGTTTCTTACAACAGGGATGAAAGGAGTGGAGGAGTGGAAAACGGAGAGGAAATCAGCCAAAAAAGCAAAAAAGAATGTAACAGCAGCAAATAGAGGAAAAATAGGAGGTGAGGTAGAACAAAATACCGGGAAGAAAAAATGAAAGTAAAAATAGTAACAATAAATGTAAGGAGTATTAAGAGAAAGGAGAGGAGGAGAACAGTTTTCTCCTTTCTGAAGGACATTCCTGCAGATATTTTTTGTTTGCAAGAGTGTAGTTTACCAAATGAAAAATCATATGAAAAGTACGCGAAGGATTGGAAAGAAGGTAACTCAGTTTTTTCAGGAATGAATGAAAATAAAAATGCATGTATAGGAGTATTAATTAAGAATAAGGAGATAGAAATAAAAGGATCTGAAGAAATTATAAAAGGGAGATTAATGAAAGTAAAACTGGTAAAAGGAAATAATATTATGAATATGATAAATGTATACACACCAACAATACCAGTAGAGAGAATGGAAATGTTAAGATTCCTAGAAATTACAATGGCAAATGAAAAAAGCTTAATGGTGGTTGGTGATTTTAATTGGTCAACTGAACAAAAAAATAAAGAACAACAAATGGACAAAACATCAAAAAAACTAGGAGAAATCATTAAAGATTGTGAAATGATAGATGTATTTCGAAAATTGAAAGGTAAAGAAAAAGGGGTTACTTGGAGAGGGGCAGGAAAAAAATCCTCCCGAATAGATTATATATTTACGGACAAGACTTATGAAACAAAGAAATGTAAATTGCAGCCAGTGTTTTTTTTGGATCATAGTATGTTGAAGGTGGAAGTAGAAAAAGGGAGTGACGACGAAACCAAAGACTTCCAATGGAAGTTAAATATAAAATTGTTAGAGGACAAGAAAATAAGAGAGGAGTATCAGCAATATTACAAAGGATGGACAACTTTAAAAGAATGGTGTGGGACACAAAGAGAGTGGTGGGAGCTAATGAAGAGAAACACAAAAGAGTTTTTCCAATAAAAAAGGCAGAGAACAGAGCAAAAAAGACAAGGAAGAAATAAAAATATTGCAGGAAAATCTTGAACGAGAGTACAGTAAAGAGGATTATAATGCAACAGAGATAAGAATAATAAAAGAAGAACTAGCACAATTATTTAGGAAAAAAGAAGAAAAAATAAAATTTAAAAGTAGAGTTAAAGAACAAGAAGAAGAAGAAAAGTGCTCCAGATTTTTTTTTAAGAAAATAAAGGAGAGGAGAAAAAAATCAAGAATGGAAGAAATGATGGATAAAAATGGAGACATCAAAAAAGGAAATAAAGAAATAATGGAAATACTTGTAAATCATCATAGAGACGTATATGGGAAAAAAGAGATTGAGAATGAATATATCGACAAAATAGAAAAAACAATAGATCGTTTTTATACAGAAGAACAAAGAAAAATGTTATGTCAGGAAATAAAAATGGAAGAGGTTGAAGCAGCGGTCAAAATGTGCAGCAGAGGAAAAACACCAGGGATAGACGGATTACCGATCGAATTTTATTTGACTTTTTGGGAGAGTTTAAAAATGATGTACTGGTCTTGTTTTTGGAAATTTTAAAACATGGAGAAATGACAAGTACAATGAAAAGAGGAGTAATAACGCTTATTCCCAAGCAGGATGACAAAAAGGAGGTAAAAAACTGGAGGCCAATTACATTACTTTGTCAGGATTACAAAATACTGGCAAGAGTCTTGGCAAACAGATTGAAAGAATATACGTGGGGGAAATAATAAAATAAGAGAAGGCATGTGTGGTACAGGAGAGGAGTGTTGCAGAAAAATTGTGTTTGATAAGAGATTGCATTAGCGTAATGAAAGAAAAAAACTTGGACGTAGGGTTAATTAACTTAGATTTGGAAAAAGCATTTGACAAGGTCGCACATAATTATATGTGGAAGGTATTACAAAAAATGAGAGTTCCAGAAGAATTTTTGGGATGGCTAAAGGCAATATATAAAGGAATAGGAAGTAAAATTAAAGTAAACAATAGGTTGACAGAAGAAATAAAAGTTGAATGTGGAGTACGGCAAGGGTGTCCGTTGTCAGCAGTTTTATTCGTAATGAGCATTGAGCCATTGCTGAATATGATTAGAAATGACAATAACATAAGAGGAATTGAAGTTCCAGGAAGTGGAGGGCAGCAGATAAAGTTGTTTGCTTATATGGATGACGTCACGGTATTAATAAGGGATGCTTGGAGTGTAAAGCAAGTAATACAACACACTGAAAGTTTCTGTAGGGCCTCAGGGTCAAATTTAAACTTAAAAAAATGTGAATGTAAGATATGGGGAAAATGGAAAGAAGAACCAAAAGAAAAGATAAGACTGACGAATAAAGTAAAAGTACTTGGGATTATCTTTGGAGATGACAATATAGAAAAGGAGAATTGGAAGGGAATGTTAAATCAGATTAATCAAAAAATAGGGTTTTGGAGCTTTAGAGGTAGACAAACCAAGGGGCAAGAACCTTCTTAACCTTTGAGGGAAACAGTGAGGACATAGATAGTATCTCCTACCTTATTAGTAACCCATTCCGAAACCAAAGCCCAATAGAAGCCTTGACGAGAGTGATGGATGGTAAAGAACAAGGGAGAAAAATGAACACGGAAGTAAAGGTAGAAAAGCAGAAGAAAAAGAAGAGCGAGGAGAAAGTCTCTCGATGTATGTTTTTTAAGGACCAGAAGAGCTGATATTATCCGCCTGCAGGAATGTGGAATTGCAGGGATGAAATCTTATAGAAGTTTCGGGAAAGAGTGGGAAGGGCAAACCTTTTATTCAGGATCAAATAACAACAAAAACAGTGGTCTTGGTTTTCTGATTAAAAATCAAGATTTCAAAGTGCTGGGCTTTGAGGAAGTGATCCGGGGTCATTTGGCTATCTTAAAGATTAGCCATAAAGAACAAGTCACCTGCATTATCAACGTATATGCCCCGTGTGGAAAGAAAGAAAGATTTGACCTCCTGCAAAACCTAAATAGGGTTTGTGGAGAAAAGGAGGATAAAATAATAGTGGGGATTTTAACTGCAGGATTGACAAAGACAGAAAGACAGATAAAACATCAAGGCTCCTGTTAGAAATAATACAAGATCATAATTTAAAAGACAACGGAAGGAACAGGAGAGGTGAAGGAAGAAGGTTTACCTGGAGAGGGTGGAAGGGAAGGACCTCCAGGATAGACTATATTTTCACTGAGAGGGGTTTTAAAACGAAAAACTTTAGGTTGACTCCTGTTTTCTTTTCGGACCACCAACTCCTAGAGATAGACGTTGAAATAGGAGAGAAGGAAGAGAGAGGAATGGGGTTTTGGAAGCTTAATGTAACCCTATTAGAATGCGAGCTGATAAGGAAAGAGTACGAGGAGAAATATAAAAAGTGGAGAACCCTGAAGGGTTCATGCGAAACAATAGCGGAGTGGTGATGATATTGTGAAATTTAGAACGCACAAATTTTTTCAGGGGAAAGGTAGAGAAGAAAGTAAAAGAGGAATGGAAGATTTGGAGTGTTTACAAGAAGAATTGGAAATACTCTACGGGGAAGGGCAAAGAAATGAAGAAATGGAAAGAAGAATAAAGGAAACAAACAAAAATATAGCAAAGATTTATGAGAGGAGGGAGGAGAAGATAAAATTTCAAAGTCGGGTACAGGAAATGGAAGAGGGAGAAAGATGTTTCCGATTCTTCTTTAAAAAGATAAAGGAAAGAAGAAAGAAGAGTTATATTAAACAATTAAAGGACATGGAGGGTAATATAAGGAGAACGGAGGAAGAGAAGATTAAAATAGCAGAAGCTTTCTATCAGAAGCTTTACAAGAAGCAAAATATTGATCCTTTAAACAACAAGAAGCCTTGAAGGGGACAAAAGAAGAATTAAGGGAAAAAGAACAGACAGAAGTGGCAGAGAATATAAGAGAGGTAGAAATTAAACAGGCTATAAAGCAAGGAAAAAAAGGAAAGACTCCAGGTACAGATGGATTGCCCCTGGAATTCTATGATGTTTTCATCGAGTTAATGAAGGATGAAATAGTAGAATTATTTCAAGAAGTAATGAATGGAGGAGAAGCATGAAACATGGAAAAATGGAATTATCACATTAATCCCTAAGAAAAAGGAGTCGGAAGACATCTCAGACTGGAGGCCAATAACCCTTCTGTGTCAAGACTACAAATTATGGGGCAAAATAATAGCCAACAGGATGAAAAGAGTTATAGGAAACCTAATTGGAACAGAGCAGGTGTGCACAGTTCCAGGAAGGTCAATAACGCAACATCATATATTAATTAGAGACATATGCGAATACGCAAAGAGTAGAGGGATGACGATAGGACTGATAAACATTGATTTGGAAAAAGCATATGACTCAATTAATTATGAATATATGTGGAGAGTACTAGAAGTGGCTAAAGTCCCTGCATCTTTAATAGCTGCTATAAAAAATGCTATTCTGGAGCAACAGGAAGGGTTCTTCTGAATGAGAATTTGTCCAAAGAAATACAAATAGAAAGGGGAATTAGACAGGGATGCCCCCTCTCTGCCATTCTTTTTGTGTTATGTGTGGAACAGTTAGCAAGACGGATAAGAGAGAACCCAAACATTCAAAGGGTTAAAATACCAGGAAGTGGAGGGAAATCGGCCAAATGTACTTTGTATATGGATGATGTAACATTGATATGTAGGAATTGTACATCCATAAGAAAGGCGTTAAACGAAGTAGAGGAATTCTCTGGAGCAGCGGGAGTAGAACTAAATAAGAAGAAAACGGAGTGTCATCTGCAGGGCAGATGGACGGAGGATTTCGGGCACAATATACAGGTGCAAAGAGGGCCAATAAAAATATTAGGCATAAAATTTGGGGAAAAGGAAGGGAAAAGTGATTGGAAAGAAATGGAAAAGAAAGTACGACAACTAACAAGTTTTTGTAAGCTAAGGGATTTAACATATGAAGGCAGGATCTTGCTGATTAAGGCTGTGATTTTGCCAAGGCTGTTTTTTCTGGCGACGGTCTTTTTACCTACTAAGGAGATTTTAAAAAGGATAGAGAGGCAATGTTTTTATTTTTTTTGGGGTTCAACATATGAAAGAATAGGAAGGGATAAGGTGAAGAAACAAAAAAAGAAAGGGGGAAAAGACTTTGCAGATTTAAGGGTATTGCTGAGAATGAAATATACAGCAGTGTACATAGCACTAATGCAAAACGGGAAAGGAAGGGCAGAAATGGCCAGATATATGATGGGAGGGCATGTAAGGAAATTTGGTCTGTATAAAACTAACAATAACAACCCATATGAATTTAGAATACCCAAAATATATAGTAGGATGTTGGACTGTATCAAGGAGTGTGATGTTGCAAAGGACGAAAAGGAGGTGTGGAAAAGATGGAAGGATTTAGTCAATGAAATAAAGGACAAGCAGAGGGTCATAACAATACAGGGGAAATCCAGAAAAGAATCCAGAAGGATTTGGGAACGTTTTGGGAAAACATTTCCAACCTCACAATTAGCAGACTTATCGTGGCTAGCCGCCCATGAGGCATTAGAGACAAATGTAAACTTAAACCCTAAATGTTCCAGAGAAGGGTGTTATAAGGAAGAGACAGTAAGCCATGTAATGTGGGAGTGCCCCATAGCAAAAGAATTATGGAAGAAAGTAAAGCAGGATGCATTAATAAAGGCTAAACTAGATAAAGATATAGTGATCTTTGGCAGATCTGGGAAAAGGGAAGTAGGAGAAAAAGACTGGGGAAGAATAAATATGATAAAAGGGATATTATGGAGGGCTAGGTGCGAACTCACTAATAAGCAAAAAGTTTTCTCCCTACAGAAAATGACACAGATGATAAGAGAAAATATATCATTTTATGAAAAAGGACAACCCGAACGATAAGAAACGTAAAAGGTAGAATAAGCATCTATAGTTGTGGTTTTTTAAAAATTGTAAAAATGGGTATTATTTTAACTGTAATCGGCATGCCTTGGTATTGCCCGAGGGACTGTGCTCGGAGTAAGCAAAGGAAGCCGAAAAAGAAAACGCTAATAAGATTTTAAATTCATATTGGTTTTAAAGAAATATGAAATAAAATTGAATTAGAACAAAAAAAAAAAATAAGGTGGTTCGCCCAGGTCGAGGCTCATCCATTGCACTCAGGGTGTGCTGACCCCTGCGATTTCCCCAAATGCGGGAAACTCGACTGCATAATTTGTGGTAGTGGGGGACTGCGTTCACGCTCTCCCCTGATAATCCTGGTTCAAAAAACAGACCGAAAACATGCGTTTCAACTTATGGAAGTGGTGCTTGGGCGATTGTGAAGCAGGAGCCTGTGAGACAACAGCTCTGGGAGCTTTAAGCAATAAATAAAGAAGTTACAAAAATCAGTCAATCGGTCAATCTGTCTGTCTATCCATTTATTTATTTATTTATTCATTTTCAGAACCCCCGCCCCCTAAAAAAATTGTAATAAAAATAATATTAATTTAAATTAACTAATCAATTTTTTTATTTCTCTTAAGGACCCCCACCCATCATAATAATACAAATAATCATTCATCCTTTTTGTGCCTCTTTACTGATTTTAAGCCGCTTTCCTTGCTGCCAAGAGCCAAAAGAAAAAGACGAGGTGAAGGGCGACGCCTGCTGGCACAAAGGCAAAAGCTTACAGCACTCGGTATTCCCAGGCAGTCTCCCATCCAAGTACTAACCGCGCCCGACTCTGCTTAGCTTCCGAGATCGGACGTATTCAGAGTGGTATGGCCGTAAACGATAGCTGCTTGTTTTTCTCTCCCCAAATAGGCAACTGTGGAAGCCCTCTTTTCTAAACGACAGCCCTATGTCTTTTTTTTCCCATGGAGGCTTGTGGGACTTCCCTATAGGCAAAAGGGATAAGGGGGAGGTTCTAGTCCCAGTTCCTCCTATCCTCATTGACCACTTTGAAGAGCATCTGCTCGAGGGTGTGATTAAACTTCTCGACTACACCATCAGTTTGAGAATGATATACCAAGGTCTTTAAATGCTTTATCTTAAGTAACTTGGCAGTTTCCCTGAATGTTGCCATGGTAAAGGGCACCCTTTGGTTCATCAGGACTTCCTTTGGGAGGCTGACTCACACAAAGACCACTACTTATTCCCTTGTAATGGCTTTGGAGGTAGGTGAGCTCAAGAGAACAGCTTCAGGATATTGGGTAGCAAAATCTACCAGGACCAGTATGTACTTTTATCCTCTATCTAAGGGTTCTAGGGATCCTATTAATTCGAACCCGATTTGCTGAAATGGGTCATCAGTTCTGGGAATGGGAAATAAAAGAACTTGGTCCCTCCTGAGAATATGGCACAGTTGACACTCTGGGCAGGATATGCAATAGAAGCGAACCTCCTCATTTATTCTCGGCCAATTGAAACAGAGCTTGATACGTTTCTAAGTTTTTTTGTAACAGATGTGTGCTAGTTCACAAACCTGCCACCGGTTGGTTCATGGGACTAACAGCAGCGACCTCACCTCCCCCATGTTTTCTGTTAAACGATAAAGAAGGTTGATATTTAGTACAAAGTGGAGGACTTTGTGGTATAGGATGTTGAGTGCGATGGCAAATTTTAAGTAATCGTTATTCCATTACTCCTTTATGGGCACAGATTCATCCCACTCTGCCACAGCGCCAAGTGACACTCCGAGGGGTTGCCTCTACACTCCCACCCGGGTCTATATGTGGGATGGAGACATCTTGGGACGTACTTTCTCTGTCCATAACTAGGCCCATATTTTGTTTAGGAGTTGTTTTTTGATAAGCAGGAGTGAAATGACTCAATTTAATCAGAAAGTAATCGAGAAATTTTCATGGCTGAAGGAAAGGAGGGCAAAATTTATGTTAAAGGAAATTGAGGTATCCTGATCGTAAAGGCAGAAAAAGATTTAGATTGGACTTGTCCTGTGGGTGAAGTACAAGACAGGTTATGTTTTAAGTTGTGGGGGGTCTGTGGATCTTACAATGTGAATTTGTGATCAGGGGCTTCATGCATAACGGCATGTGTAGAATTTACACTAAAACATGGCGTAAGGACAAAAGCGTAAATGTGCATACAGTAATCCCTCCTCGATAGGTGAAAATCCAAAAAGTAGAAACCATATGTTTTTATGGTTCATTTTATATATTTTAAGTCCTTATAAACTCTCCCACACTGTTTATAAATATTCCCTGCACAATTATACAGCATAAACCCTTTGTATTCTCTTAGATATTAGGTAAGATTCATTGAAATTATGTATGGAAACACACTGTTTATATACAGTAAAACCTAAATATTATTTTAAAGATATCGAGTGTCTCCAATATCACATGTGTTACAGCCATTACAATGGACAGGCCACCAGCAATAAATACGTACCATGCAAGAAAAATTGTATACAGTAAATGTGTGTACAGTGACACTAAACGTACGTACATGTACTAAGTACTGTAAGTAGAAAATTAATTATAGTTACTCACCAACAATGACACGATGACTTGTCCAATAATGATGAGTTTAGTTTTACTGCACAACAAAGGAGAGCGTTACAGCTCTTCTAAAGGAGCCTCTTCAGGCAACTGTATATCACCGCCATTGTTCTTCTTCTGGCAGTCTTCAATACAAATTCCTAAAGCAGATTCCATCCAGACTACTGCCTTATTACATCCACTTACAACTCATTTTGCACCCTGGTTAAAAGGACACTGCGGCCGTAGATCTTATATTCCTTTCCTACTTTTTAAATAAAAAGAATCATAGCCTCATTGAAGCAGTAGCAGGAGCAGATCATTTTGAAGTCATAATGAAGAGTTTGACTATGCACAAAGGTTAACTCTTTACACAGCGAAACACGTTGATGCTGAATGAGCGAGACAAGACTTCCTGGTTAACACTGCATTCAGCACGCAGGAACTTAACTGCGTGCTCTGATTGGTTAGCTTCTCAGTCAGGAGAACTTAACTGCGTGCTATAATTGGTTAGCTTCTCAGTCATCCGCCAATAGCGTCCCTTCTATGAGATCAACTGGGCAAACCAACTGAGGAAGCATGTATAGGAAGTAAAAAGACCCATTGTCTGCAGAAACTGCGAAGCAGCGAATAATCCGCATTATATATTTAGTTATGCTTACATATAAAATCCGCAATAGAGTGAAGCCGCGAAAGTCGAAGCGCGATATAGCGAGGGATTACTGTACACACAAAAAAATCCGGATGCATAAATCTGTGCAAACGTCAAATTCCACGTTCTTCCGCTCCATAAATCCCAGTCAGTGTGAAAAGTAACGAACGTGCATGTGCCTGCTGCCACTTCCCAAACTCCTCCCAGAATTACGCCTCTTTGAATATGCAAATCAATATAAATAGCCCTTAAGCCCAGCATTCTGTGAAAAGGCAACGGCAAAAGCACGGGGGTAAATAGAAGAATTTCAACGAAGTGGAGGCAAAGAAAAACGTACTATTTGTTGGTTTAAATAGTGGTATAAACAACAAAAGGAAGCTGATTGAGTGACATAGAGTGTTGAAGAAACTTGAAAGCTCAAGTTCACAAAGTCGCACAGTGCCCGAAATAAAAAAGAAGTTGTCAGATATCAAAGTCGCCATGAAAAGGCGAATCGTAGCCCACCGTCTGAGTGTCACATGAAAGCTTATTAGGGTACAGAAGATAAAAAATAGGCGCACATTGGATAAAAAGCACGAAATGTCAACTTTAATCTCTAAATTTCCACTTTAATCACATAGTTTATTTTGACAAAGTAGAACATCATAAACTTCATCTTAAAATCGTTTAATTTGCTAGTTTCTCAATCCCATTGTAACTAAAGTAGCACGTTAAATGCTTTGTTTTATATTTGATCTACTATGTGCTCTGTGTGTGTGAATCACTACGTGCATCTTGGCTTTCTCTTCCTCTGTCAGAACAGAGAATCCATTACATTCGTGATATTACAGCTCTCTGAATAATTAAAATAATGAGATGTATACGTGATATCATTTTCATGACGATAGGAGTTAAAGCATGTTATTAAACATGGGAACACAGTGGTGCAGTGATTGTTCCTGCCTTACGCAAGATGCTTGCTGCGCGACCTTCAATGAAATAATTTATTGCAGAAGTACTGTCTCTTTCAAATGTACTAACACCCAATTCCTGTCCTTCCTTTTCTTTCTCCAAATGTCCAATCGCAATACAATCAGCTCTGTAATAGATGTTAAGCCACCTGTAAGCTTAGAATGCCGATTCTTCAAAACTTGAAATATCTTCGTAGTACCTGTTTAATTATTCTATTCATCTATCCTTTCAGTGTCACTCCAGCCCCAGCAAGAATAGAGCGCAAGGCAGAAACAATCCGTGAGCAGAGCACCAGTGGCTCGTAAGCGCTGCAACACCGTGTCCTTATGTTTATAACAATATAGATTATTTAAATCAAGTTAAAGTTTTATCTGTATAATGTAATAAGCATATTTTGCTGCATTTCAACTTCAAAATGATATCGTCATCATATGTAAAGATGCGCTTTATAAAGTGGCTCTGATTGTGTAATATTATAACTGTATCACAAGATTACAGTGAGGTGATTGTACTTATAAGTCCCGACAGTTCTACAAGGAGCACTTGATGGACTGATTGAGTGCATTTATAGTTCTTGGGATGAAACTGTTTGTGAACCGCGAGGTCCGCACAGGAAAGGCTCTGAAGCGTTTGTCGTGTGAGAGCAGGTCATATAGACAGCATGGCTGAGGCAGCGTGTGCTTGATGCTGTATACCGATAATTCTTATTCTCAGCTGCTGTACAGCTGTGATTCACACTCAGATACAGTGATAGAAATACTCACGAGTGGTGCAGTGAGAGTAATATGGAAAAAGATGATCCGCTGTCACAACTCCTAAAGGGAGCAGCTGAAAGAAGAAGAAGAAGGTGCAGTAAGAGGAACAAAGCTAAAGCAGCTCTGGTATTTAGGATAATTTGACCATTCTGTGGACCATTATATTGTTAGAGGTTAATTACAATTAGATATCTTAAACTAATAAACAATATGCAGTTAATTTCTATGTATTTGATAGAGCCGCGTCAGGGATGTGGATCTAAAATGAAAGGGAAACCACACGAACAAAAGCACTACTTTGACGCTGGGTGCTGCCAGTTTGCAAAACCGAGCGGAGAACATGCATACGCCAAGCATTTAGGTAGTGTGAAAATGTGCGTGGCTCTACGGCAAGTTTAGGTTTTATACACCGCGATGTGAGCATTGAAACGGGTTTACGCAATATTTTTGTCTGTATGCACCGTTTATACGTGAGGCCGAAGGTGAAGTAAGCTTTGCAGACTTACATAGGATGGGCAGACTGGCAGCAAGTGTATAATAAAATTAGCGTGGTAATGTCTCAGTGGGTGTGCTAAATGGGATGCAAGATTTGAGAAAAATCAGAGGACTGGTGAATGTATGATGTGGATTTATGGAATAGAGTGCAATGGCCAAGGACTGGGCACTCAATTAGCAGAGGCAGAATAAGATTTGGATTGGACTTATGCTATGGATGTGTTACAGGACAGACAGAAGTGCACATTATTGCAAGATTACAGAGGTGGGGTGCAGACATTATGGTATGGGTTTTGACAGAATGGTGAACTGAGCAAGTTGGCAGAGGATTGCGCAATTTAGAAACAGATCTAGTATAAAATTTGACTGGCAGGTATACGTGTTCCTTTACACATCAATAGAGTTAGTTATGGGAAGAATAAGTGGACTGTGAATGTCACAGAGTGAAGTTTTGGAGCGCACTAGAAATGGAAAAGCTGGCATCAGATTGGGCAGTACAGTGGAAAGGGTATAATACATTTTAGCCTGGATTTGTTCTTAGGGTCTAATACTGGACAGGCCAAGATGTGCATTGACACTATGATAAGGGCCACAAGAGCATGTGGAATGACCAGACAGATATGAAAGGCACTATATGATGGAAAGATAGATGTGAAAGGCACTATACAATAGATATGTGCTGCTTCAGTTTGTCCAACCAAAAACAACACCCCTGCCCAAATTCTTTCACCACCTGCCACTGGTCTTTATACAAAGTGTCATTCTTTTGACTGACCTTTAAGAAAGTTTACTGTTACATTTCAAATACTGAGTACCCCACTTAGACGACAATAACACAAAATGCAGCAAAACCAGAATGAGAACTTCACGACTGCGGTATGTTGGAGTGAAAAGAATTGCGAGCGTTTGGCAAGGAGAGGAAAATCAAAAGGTGAAACAACGGGCATCAGTGGGCAAGCATGAGCATATCAATGTGACTCAATGCTCTTTGGCTAAATTAAAAGACGCATTGACTTCCAAAATCTTGAGAACTGCGCAACGCCCAGTCAGAAAATGATCACAGCACTGGTTCTGACCGTAGTTCGAAAAAAAATACATATATGTGCGATTCACCAGCAAAACACCGTATAGATGGCTAAAATGAACCGCTTGTTGGCCACACTTGAGCTATCCACGCGATGCCTGGAACCAGTTAAATCTGGAGCCCCTCAGTGTTCTACCTTGTCCCTCACCCTAGTAAAAAACTACCACGTCCGACTTTGTCTCACCTTTAGAATTTTTACTAGTGATGGAGTGAGAAGGGTATTGCTGACATTATGGGTGGATCCAGAGGCAGGGTAAGTGTCAATCAAATTCAACTTCAGCAAATCACATTGTGCTAATTCAGAACTTCAATGAATGAGATTGTTGTTACTGTTTGACAATCAAAAACTCACTTGTCCAATTATCAACGGTTTGCAGTTGTCTATCAAGTGTTACTTCAACCAATCGTTTCACAGTTCGTGGTCCCTACCGCTTTGAGGTTCTGCCTTATAGAGTTTCCTCTTAAATAACCTACCATTGTACCAAGCGCCAAAACTCCATTAATCAAAAGAAAAGAAGAAGCAACCAAACTAATTGCTGGTTATTTTTGACAATGTGGCTCAAAATGTAAATGTTTGAAATTTGCAATTGCAAAGTTTTCTTTGTGTTCTTTTTTTTAATAACTTTGTGTTGCAAGGTTTGTAACAAGAACTTTAAGTTTGTATTAATCATAATTTTCCCTGTGGTAGTTGATGCATATTCAGTGGTTGAAGTGGGCACAAGCAACTCTTCAAATTCTACAAGGCAAACCCTCCCCAGCTCTCCGGTGCTCAGTGGATTGCTAGTAGTTTACCACCAGTATCCTGATTCCACATCAACACTGTGGATAATTACATTTGTGAGATGTTTGATTAAAACAAAGTAATTTTATTTTATATTACTTTAAACAAGATCCTGTCACAATCAAAAATACTGCAGACATTCCATCTGTACTGCCATCTTCATATGTATTTCTCTGCTCTTTCTGTCATCCGCGACTGTATTCTTCACACTCATATATACGAGCAAATGAACATTTGCAAGATCACCGCAACTGCAGTTTCCTACCGAGGTTCGTGTATTCAATTTTTCCCATTAACTCAGGCTAAGAGTAATCTTTAAACCAATTTGTCAATGAATTTATTTTTCTGCATTGATAATTACTGTGCATGGTGTTGAGTCTATGTTTCCTTTAATCGCATCTGGCCATTTTTCAGTGACGTTATTTATGTACAGAATAAGAAATAAGACAAACCAAGGACTGCAGTGGGCTGGTGTCCTTCCCGGGGTTTGTTCCTGCCTTGTGCCCTGTGCTGGCTCCAGCAGACCCCCGTGACCCTGTGTTGGGATATAGCAGGTTGAGTAATGACTGACTGACAATCCAAGGAGTAATCAAAATGGGAGAGATATCTAAGAAAATACAGGAAAGTAGGTTGAGGTGGTTTGGGTATTTAATGAGTAGAGACAAAGAGTATGCGGGCAAAAGAGTGATGGGAATGGAAGTACAGGAGAACAGAAAGCGAGGGAAGCCAAAAGCAGAGGTGGATGGATAAAGTGAAAGAAGATCTGAAGAACAAGGGATTGACTGAGGAGGAAATGCAGGACTGAGCTGTATGGAGACGGCTGATCAAGCACATCGACTCCACATAGAAGTGGGAATTGATGATGATGAAGAAAAAATTGTTGCACGCTTGCAGCCCTTTAATCAGCTGTCGTGTCATATTTTTCATATTCAGGTCAATTGCCTATATTTCTCTGTTGTATACAAAAGGCTGCAGTGGTTGATGAAGTTTATTGTGCTGTTATTGACAACAAACAAGATTAGGTTAAGAAATGTGCAACCAACATTAGCTCAATACACACCAGTATTTTAATTTTTATTTTAAGGTGGCAGAAGAGTATATAAGTTATACTTCATGTCTGTATATAGAACCAGGTTAACTATATTAAAAGGACAATTTGCAAAACTTTTTGAAGGCATCTTGGAGAGGACAGGAGTTTCATTCTATTTTCAGTAAACTGTTCAAACAGTGTTAAAATGTTTTTAAAAATGGGTTTGCTGTTTCAGAGATTGGTGTTTGTGCTGGCCTGTTTGCCAGGATAGGGTCAAAGATGAGCGTCAGGTGTCATGGATATTATGTGGGTTAAATCTCAAACAGGAAGCCATTTTATCACAGACGTATATGTGTACTTACTCAGTTATGCACAAAATTAGTGATTTTTATCAGTGTTTTAACATGGATTACTCCGAATAAACAGTTCATTACTTAATAATTTGGCTCCTATTAGTGGCACTTTAGTCCATGCCAGACATGTTTGTGTTTAATGTGTTATTTTAAATCAATTGACAGGATTTAATAAATCCAGTTTGGTCTTGTGATATTACCGAAGAGAGTACGTTCTCCATCCTTCTAGCTAGGACTTTGAAGAGTATCTTTAAATCATTACTCAAAAGTGAGATTGGTCTGTATGATGCACGTTGCAATAAGTCCTTATTTTATTTAGGAAATATGGTAATTAATGCTTGGTGAAAAGTTTGAGGTAGAGTTTTATTTTCTCTAGCTTCTGTAAATGTTGCTAATAAAAGGGGAGCTAGCTGAGTTGAGATATTTTTATGAAATTCAGCAGGGTAGCCATCAGGGCCTGCTGCTTTCCTATTCTGAGGTGAGTTTATAGCATCTAGTAATTCTGATAGCGCCAGAGGTTTATTTAATTCCTCTGCACTATGAGTATCTATTTGTGGTATCTGTAATGCATGGGATTTAAAGAAACTCTAAAAATTCAAAAAGAGATGAAGCTATAATTTTATTTCTACAGTTCATATACATAATATATGTATCTTACATTTTATTAGACTTAGCTATTGGTTATGATTATTTGACTGTTAATAAATGTAAAATAACATTTTGAATTTTGTTGACATGCATTTTTTTTTGGTTTTGTTTAAACTTATGTAATTGTAATTTTATTCTGCTTTGGGCAAACTAATTTATTATTACAATTTGGGATGCAATTAGAGAGCCAACTATCACTGCTTTAAATGCACTGTCACAGTTCTACAAAGGACTGGATTTCCAGCACATTTACAAAGCTGTGTTCCAAATGAAGGATTACCCCATCCGCTGCTTCAGTGTCCTCTTCCTCAAGTCAGCTGTTGTTACCAGCATTTGCCTCAATCTCACAGGATTTAGCACGAGTCACAACCCAGCAAACATCAACACCTGCCTTAACCCTGCATGAATTGGGAATTTCCAATACCCAGCAAAAAAAAAAAACAACATACATCATATCTTCAGAAATCAACACTTGATTTCATCACGAATACACCAACAATTGTGTTGCCTCTGCAAGAGTCATCACTTGCCACAAGCCAGCAAAATTACCTCTGCACTGGAAGAACCATTACATACTGTAACTCCGCAAATGCCAATGTTTACATCACCCCTGGAAAAACAAGCGGTTGCTGTGACCCAGCAAACATCAAACCCTGTTTCACCCCTGCAAGAGTCAGCACCCTCCTGAGCTAAGCCGATTGTGACTACACAAGCTAATTTAAGAAAGGTGAAAGTGCAGCATCAAGCACAAGGACAGCAGCACTAAGACATTTAAACTTGGGATTCATCTCAACCCCTACTCTAATAAATAAGTCACTTTCTTTATTTGACTTTTGCCTTTTTATTTCTATTTTTATTTCATAACAGAGTTTTGTATATTTGATATAACTAATGGTATAAAAAATTAAGGACACTTTCTGTTATTGTCAAAGATTGCTGAATAAGTTCTGTATATTTGGAATTGTCTGCATATCTGTTTTTACCCAGTTGATGTCATCTGAATTTTTTGTTTAATTTTTATAACTGCATTGTACTGATGTATTACCTTTCTGTACATTACAAGCAAACATGTCTATGCCCATTATATTGTTCTTATATATATATATATATATATAAAACTGCTCAAAAAAATTAAAGGAACACTTTGAAAACACATCAGATCTCAATGGGAAAAAGAAATCCTCCTGGATATCTATACTGATATAGACTGGGTAATGTGTTAGGAACGAAAGGATGGCACATCGTTTGATGGAAATGAAAATGATCAACCTACAGAGCCCTGAATTCAAAGACGCCCCAAAAATCAGAGTGAAAAAATGATGTGGCAGGGTAGTCCATTTTGCCAAAATTTAATTGCAGCAACTCAAAAATGTACGCAGCACTTTGTATGGCCCCTGTGTTCTTGTATGCATGCCTGACAACATCGGTGCAAGCTTCTAATGAGATGACAGATGGTGTTGTGGGGGATCTCCTCCCAGATCTGGACCAGGGCATCACTGAGCTCCTGGACAGTCTGAGGTGCAACCTGGTGGCATTAGATGGACCCAAACATAATGTCCCAGAGGTGTTCTATTGGATTTAGGTCAGGAAAGTGTGGTGGCCAGTCAATGGTATCAATTCCTTCATCCTCCAGGAACTGCCTGCATACTCTCACCACATGAGGCCAGGAATTGTCGTGCACCAGGAGCCACTGTACCAGCATAGGGTCTGACAATGGGTCCAAGGATTTCATCCTGATACCTAATGGCAGCCAAGGTGCCTTTGTCAAGCCTGTAGCGGTCTGTGTGACCCTCCATGGATATGCCTCCCCAGACAATCATTAACCCACCACCAAACTGCTCATGCTGAATGATGTTACAGGCAGCATAATGTTCTCCATGGCTTCTCCAGACCCTTTCACTTCTGTCACGTGCTCAGGGTGAACCTGCTCTCATCTGTAAAAAGCACAGGGCACCAGTGGTGCATCTGCCAATTCTGGTATTCTATGGCGAATGCCAATCGAGCTGCATGCTGCTGGGCAGTGAGCTCAGGGCCCATTAGAGGACATGAGGCCCTTGGGTCACCCTCATGAAGTCTTTCTGGTTGTTTGGTCAGAGACATTCACACCAGTGGCCTGCTGGAGGTCATTTTGTAGGGCTCTGGCAGTGCTCATCCTGTCCCTCCTTGCCCAAAGGAGCAGATACTGGTCCTGCTGATGGGCTATGGACCTTCTATGGCCCTCTCCAGCTCTCCTAGAGTAACTGCTTGTCTCCTAGAATCTCCTCCATGCCCTTGAGACTGTGCAGGGAGACACAGCAAACCTTCTGGCAATGACACGTATTGATGTGCCATCCTGGAGAAGTTGGACTACCTGTGCAACCTCTGTAGGGTCCAGGTATCGCCTCATGCTACCAGTAGTGACACTGACTGTAGCCAAATGCAAAACTAATGAAATAACAGTCAGAAAAGATGAGGAGGGAAAAATGTCAGTGGTCTCCACCTGTTAAACCATTCCTGTTTTGGGGGTCATCTCATTGTTGCCCCTCTAGTGCATCTGTTGTTAATTTCATTAACCCCACAGCAGCTGAAACTGATTAACAACCCCCTCTGCTACTTAACTGACCAGATTAATATCCCATAAATTTCATTGACTTTATGCTATACTCTGATTAAAAAGTGTTCCTTTAATTCTTTTGAGCAGTATATTATAACATAGAGAAGTGGGCATGCTGCACTTTTACCACTTCAACTTCAGTATATTCCCTGATCAGTCTATTTTGTTAAATTAATCTTCTTTGTGCATTCTCTTTCAATTGAACTGATCCATCCAATTTATACTGAATAATTATTAATGGTTGCACAATTTATACTGAATAATTATTAATGCAATTTTGTTTTTGGTAGTGACAATACTGAGTGTTTTGTTTAAATGGTGTTGGCCCAATCATCTTGCATATTAACACAACTAGAACTGATAGATTTGAGCAGAGCCTTCACTTGTAACAACACAGTCTACAAATGGCACTCACTTTGCTGGACTCGCTGGTAATCCCACAAGATTAAACAGCTTGGAAACCCAGCATCCTGATCAAGGTTTGGCTAATCACTTACAAACATAGTCTAGAACAATAAGGGTCTTACCTATCTTTATTTAAGAGACAATAAAACTTGCATTTTTTTAAACGTAAAATACAGCCTTTAATTATGGGAACAAAATTAAGAAAAAGGATTGTATATGCCTTATAAATGGAGAGTGAAAACTTTTAAAGCTCAGTATTCTCAAACCGTGACTCACAGCTAGGACCTTGTTACTCTAAGGTGTGTGACATTAAATGTGTGTGTATGTACAGACTCTGTGTGCTCTTCATGTGCTGTTTGCCTGGGTAGTCATATAGGATTATGTCCAGTTGAAATATCTGCCATCTCTAACTCATTAACAGTAGTGATGATGATGATGACGATGCACATCAGAGCCTGCTATACAACTGAAGTTCTGACAATGAGACCTC
>NC_053157.1:231567429-231610367 GCF_016835505.1 Polypterus senegalus | reverse complement strand
AAAGTGTAGCCTAGCAAATATAAAAAAAAATCTCACATGTGATATTAACTGGGACTTGATTAACTATTTGGGAAGTGATTAAGATAACAAACATTACTTTTTTGTTTTAAGACAGACAGTTTGGAAAATTGTCCTTTGTTTTCTTCATGAAGACTTTTCTGTTTCAAAAACTTGCTGAACACACTCAGTTTGCTCCATCGGAATGTAAATTTAGTATATCAGACAAATTTGCATACAAAAACAAGCACAAATCAATCAGAAATATTATGCCATTGGACACCAAATTTTTTCACGAGAACAGACAGACAGATGGATAGGCAGGTGAGGGGCAGAGAATCAACGCCATGTTCTTAATTTCATGTTAGAAAGATGTGCGGATGCTGCTGTTTACTTGATTTTTCATTCGCATGATACTGGACACAAATAATGACTTGTTAAGTGTAACACTGTTACTTTCAACAGAATGTTTCCAGCATATAACATTAGAACAATACTTGCACGATTTAGCGTGAGCTGATGACTTGGCCTTTACGGTTTGTAATTCGACTGCAATTTCTTTTAGTCCTTCTTCTAAGGCAAACGAGATCTGATTTGATTTGACTTCCCTCCCAGTTGTTCTCATCCCCACCCTGTCTGATCCGCAGTATAAGGAGGTCTTTCTGTTGACCACAACAGACATCTCTGTGTCAGCACCACCATGAGACTCGCCGCCTTGCTGGTTCTGCTGTGTCTGTGCTCTCTGCCAATGGCTGTGAGTTCTGACCTTTGACTTTGATACACAAATATGTCTACTAAACCTTTTTTTCTGTTGCATGTTCTCTGTTGGTAAATTAAACAGCAGTTCATCAGAAATCTATTTCCCAGTTACTAAAACCTCATCGTACTTTTCATCTTACTTTTCAAAAATGTCAGTTTCTAGGTAACTTGTTGTTGGCATCGAAATAAACCTTAAACACTGGAACAAATACTCACACTCACCCCTGAGTGAGTAGAATGGAGAATGCGCCTTTCAAGAATATTTCTGAAGTTCTTTTCCAGATCTTTCTCATTGGTGGGGAGCTCATCACAATTTATTCGCTTATCATTTCTATTTTAAACTAAAGTAGAGATTAACTACTAAACCTAACTAAAATGTGTTGTTCCCTTTAACTAAGACAGTAGAGAAACTTTATGTGTTGCATGTCCATATAGCCACAAGGGTCCATGGGAGATGCATTTTGTCAGCAGTCATTTTGCACAAACAGTCAAGTCTGTGGCCGTGAACCTCTAGATGTTGTGTCTGTGTGTCCTGTTGACTGTTAAGGTGTCAGACAACAAAACATGGACGTGTTCAAAGAGGAGCAGAGTGCAGTACCGTACACACAATGGCACACAGAATAGGGGGCACATCCTCTGTCTTCTACTTTGTCCGCAGAGGTCTGTATCCTTTCTGTTTTGGAGTAAAAATCTTCTTTTATCCACCACAGTTGTACGCCCAGTGAGGGAAAATCAAGATCTAAAAGTGACAGGAAAATAACCAGCCATTCACTGACTCACCAACATCGAGCAACAAGGGCTTCCCTCCAAGTTACATGAATATTGGCTAAGAATAATAAAGCCTTAGCTTAGTGGAACTAGACAGTCTGTTGTAAGCATTTACTGGAAATGGTGAGTTATAAATGAATGGATAAAGTTTATGAAGACATGAAACAGGTTCCTGCATGTTCAGTTCACGTATTGGCAGAGGAAATCCAAAGTCAGGTTCTAGATGGAGTCAGCAGGGCTGATTATGTATCCGTAGCTATCAATGAATCGACAAACAACACAAACTAAGCTAAGAAACCTTGGGTCCTTGCATTAATGTGGATGCTACTTTGACACGTCCCACCTACCTAAAAACTTTTGCAGACCACGAACACCCCTTCATGACAATGGTGCTCTTTAATGATGGTGGGATCTTTTAACAGGTTAATGCACCCTGCCACACTGCAAACATTGTTCAGGAGTGGTTTAAGGACCATGACAAAGAGTTTTAGATCTAAATCTGATGAAGAATCTGTGTCATGTGCTAGAAAAACAAATGTAATCCATGGAGGTCCCACCTTGCAAATTACAGGACATAAAGGATCTGCTGCTAACATATTGGTGAAGATACCACAGGACAGCTTCAGAGGTCTTGTGGTGGCCATGCCTTGATGCCCGCCAAGATGGACCTGTACCGTTAGGCAAGAGGATATAATGCTGTGGCTGATCAGTGTGTATACAGCGTATTGTGTGGAATAAACACAAAGACAGTGATAAAGTGTTGGGGATCCAGGGGAACTCCATGTAATGTCCAAAGGTGTAAAGGGACAAAATGAGCTGGATAACGGTACTCTCTCAATTTTTTGTTATAAGCTTGTCCTAAAATGATTAGCAGTTATCTTGCATTCATTAATCACTTGCTGTTGCTTCTTTAGTTTATTCTTTAGTTTATTTCTCACCTTCTTTCTGATCTGTTCTTCTGAAATTTCATAAAACTTGTAAATTGAACAAGATCCTGTTCTAAATTGTTTTCAACATACCTTTAAACCAACACCACTGGTTTCCATTTCAGTCTCATTTTGGTTCTGGGACTTGCAGATTTAGCTTTTTTATTGGTTACCTTGCTTGTTGTTAGTTTTATCTTTTCCAACTCTGTCTTAGATATCGTTGGCACCGCCATATTGTGGACCACTTGCTATTTCATTGAAGTGCACAGCTAGCGATGTCACCATTCTGATGGTATGAAGGTCATGCCAGTCACATCTTAATCATCTGAATTTACAGAGCAAACCAAAGAGATGAGCCTGTGTTTGTGTGGTCAGTGCAGTCCGGTGTCCTTATGATGTGCAGACTTCTCCACCTTCTCCTGTCCATGTTGAGAGTTCAGAGGAATGTGACATCCAATCCATTCCTGATTCTCATCACCGGGTTTCAATGGTGGAATACCTTAGACATTAGAAGGATTACAGCCTTTGAGATTGTTTGTGTGCTCGCTCCTTTGAGGGTCATACCCCTCATTTGCTGTTTTCATGCCCGTTGTCTCCTCAGACCTGATGCTGTGTTCAGTTGTGTTGTGATATGCATACAATATCATTTTTTTCTTGTTTCGCAATGTGTGTTGGCAAATCATTTCCAGCTTAAGTTTCAGAGAATGCAGATGTTGACTTTCTGTCAGACTTTTTGTTTGATGTTTATTTCATTTAGTTTATATAATGTTGTGTCTTTTGTGACTCTGTCTTTGTTATCATGGGTGATGCCACTTTGTGTGTCAGTTGCTAGTGTGTGCTATAAATAAATGACTTCCAGATTATCTGAGCTTAATCAACAAGATTATCTTCTGTTTATTTAGATAGTGTTTATGGTAAAACAAATTTTGGTCAAAAAAGAATCAGTGATTTCTGATTTAATGAAAGTGCATTTTCTCCTGGTGGTTTTGAACTTTTGCTTTCCCTTTGGCTTGAATATTTTCTCCTGGTTCCTTAAAAAAATAAAAGGACTACTATTTCTATAGACAGCAGGACACTATTGGTTCAATTATATTTTGAAATTTCTTATCTACAAGCAAAAAGAAAGCAAACAAACACCCAAAATGACTACTGAATCAAAAAGCAATACCCCAGTTTTGTGTCTGATATTAATGGGCCACAGAAGATTCTGTTTAAAAAGTCTAAAAACAACAATGTTCAAGGCCAATGTCTGTGACAGACGTCACGTGTGGACTGCCAGCTGTGACTCCTGTGTGACAGTAAGACACCCCACCGGAGAGGTCTGTGCTCTCATGAAGCACCTCAGAGATTCTAGAGATGTTCATGATACTGAAGGCTCAGGGGGGCCAACAATTTCTGAAACAGCCTCCCGTAATTAAAACAACATTACAATTGATCAGACTTGGCCATGAGTAGGCAAAGGAGGAGTGAAGAAGCAAACAAACTTTACAAAAATTAAAAGGGCCCATTGTCCTCAGTCAAAGCAACTTCAAATTAAAGGAGGAGCAAAAAAAAAATGTGCAATAATACGAAAGTGTAAAAATGGCCCAAAAATGCCACAAAAGCAGGCCAGGACCTTCACTAGTCAGCCCAGAAGAAGCTCACCCAACCCAGTCAATCCCAAAACTCAGAGCTGAGGCTTCTCGTAAGTCAGGCCCAAAATCAGGAAATTGACTTTTCATGAGCTTTCAAAGGTATGAAAATTTCACCAAAAGAGGGAGTAAACCATGAAAACTCCAGATTGTAACTATAAAGCAATGAGGACTCTTTATATTATTTATATATTATAAAGAAAATATACATAAAACACAAGAATGACAAAAAAAAAAATAAAACATTAGAGCAGAAAAGAGTTGCCTTAAAGGCAATCCCCAGTAACAAAATCCAAATGCAAAATTTAGAAGAAATATCTAAAGACCACAGCAGAGAGTAATCAAGAAATCAAGTATCAAAAATAAATAAATAAATAAATAAATAACATACAAACTCCAAACAACTTTCACGCACCTCTGCCTTTGGTCTTCAATAACCTGACGGGGGTCTCAGGACTGGCAATACCAGGATGCAGAATACATAGAATGGACTGACATTTAAAGCAACAGTTCATAGCTACAATCGTACAAATTACAAACAGAAATAACATAACGACAAGACAATCTAAACTATGCCTAAACCCAAGCTGATGCACATCTGAAGATGGCAGCCACTGTTGTTTGGTCTCTGCTCTCCTGTCTGTTGTTTCTGTCTGTTAACTTTGATCTTTGTCATAAAGTGAGGATGACTTACAGTTGATATCCTCTTCTGACTGATGTAACTGGACGTTAATCAGAATGAACTGAACAAAGACACACACATACAGAATTGCCACTTGTGAACCCTGAGGCTGAAATACAAACTCTTGGCCAGGTGACACACACATCTGAAGCAGATGAGGGGGACATACACAGGTCCTGAAGGTCTCTTCCTGGTCTGCTCTTATCTAATGTCAGATCACTGAGTAACAAAGTCAATGAACTTCATCTTCTCCTCACAAGAAAGGATTAATTTCTCGCTTCAGTTGATTGTTTTGTGGAAATGTCGCTTAATGTATCTGTTCCAGACTTAGGATGCTCACTTTACAGAGCAGATAGAGATGCAGATCTTTGTAAAAAGTCAAAAGGCGACCGTGTCTGTCTCTGAATTAATAAATCTTGCTGTAATGACATTTCCATATTGTCAAAGCACTACTCCAGGAAACCGGAATTATTTACTGTTAAGTGTAAGTCATTCTATTCAACTAGAGATTCTCTTCGATAATTCTCATCGGATTTTACATCCCACCTGAGGTGAACGTGAACGAAGTGCAGAAGCAGTTGGCAGATTTCAACACAAATTTGGAGAAAAGTCACCTGAACTCCCTGATGATTGTGATGGTCGACTTTAATCACACAAATGTAACCACTGAGCTTCACAGATAATAACAGCTATTGAAGCGCCCTACCAGACATGAGAAGACTTTGGACTTTCTTCAAGGCTGTTGTGCCTGCTCATTAGCTTTTGGTTGGTCCATTAGCATGGAAGAAAATGTGTCAGTAATCAGAGTTATGTATATATATATATATATATATATATATATATATATATATATATATATATATATATATATATATATATATATATATATATATATATATATATATATATATATATATATATATATGTTACAGTTAACTGAAGGTTCATGGAAATCAACTCTGAACAATTGTATAGAACTGGTTGATCGTTGGTTCAGCTAATGCCTCCTGATCATATGTTAAGAGTCACCAGAGACTGATTACTCCATACTGTTATAAATTTCAGATTTTCCAAATATGTAAATAAATACACCAGACAGATTATGTAAACTAGTTCATCAGTTTTGCACAGAATGACTAAAGCAATGAAATAATGGATAGATGTTTTGAGCGGAACGACTCATTAACGGAGAACATAAATAACGCATTTTGGCTAAGATGACAAAAACAAATGAGAAGTTAAAAAACAGTAGACAATTGTATACAATCAGTTGCATGGATGTACAAATCATTTCCTATTTGTTCATAGCAATGGGAATATGCTGTTATGATGTGCACAACTAATAAGCAGATATGTAGTTTGAACAACTAGTTTTGAGAATTTCAGTTCTGATTTGAGAAATGCATCAGAGTGATTGAGAAAAACTTGAAGAATGACAGTCATTTTTCTTCATTGACACCCCATTTTTAGGGGCTCAAAGGTATTTGGACATTTGACTGACAAACTGTAACATAGCCAGGTGTCAGCAGGTCCCTCATTATTCCATTTAAATGGATTAAGATCTGTAGAATTAGTAGGCCAAGTCAACACCATCAACTTTTCTGTCATATCCTTCAAACCATTCGTGAAGAATTTTGCCAGTCTGGCAGGGTGTACTCACACATTGAAACAGGCCACTGTCATCAGGAAATAGTGTTGTCGTGAAGGGGGGTACGTGGTCTTCAAGTATCTTTAGGTAAGTGGGACGTGTTAAAGTAACACCCACATGAATGCCAGGACCCAACGTTTCTGAGCAGAACATTATTAAGTAGAGTATCCCACTGCCTTATTACTATCTTGCCTTATTTCCATAGCGCATACTCCTGTCATCTTTTCTCTAGCTAAACAACACAGATGGACCTGACCACCACATGACCGAAAACAAAACTCAATTCATCACATCAAGCCATCTTCTTCCATTGCACCATGATCCAGTCCTGATACTTACGTACCCATTGTAGGTGCCTTCACTGGTGGACAGGAGTCAGCATGGGCACTCCAAACAGTCCGCATCTACACAACCCTGTGTGTTCTGACACCTTAGACTTATGGCCAGCATTAGGTTTTCCTCATTTTGTGTTACAGTAGCTCTTATGTGGGAACAGATCAGACTGGCCAGCTTTCACTCCCCACATGCATTATTTAGCCTTGGGTGTCTGTGACCATGTCACCGGTTCACCAGTTGTCCTTCCTTGCACCACATTTGGTAGATACCATCCACAACATACAAGGGACACTCCAGAAGACCTGCCGTTTGGGAGATTCACTAGCCATCACAATTTGGCCCTTGTCAAAGACACTCACTTTCTTCTGCTTGCCCATTTCTCCTTGTTTCCAACACATCTCCTTTTTCAAAGTGACTGTTTACTTGTTGGCTAATAATATCCACCTCTTCGCAGGCAACATTGTTACGAGATAATCCATGTGATCCACTTCACCTGGCAGCAGTTTGAATGTTGGGGTTCATTGGTGTCTGTATGGTGGTACAGTGGTAGCGCTGCTGCCTCGCAGTTAGGAGACATGTGGTTTGCTTCCCAGGTCCTCCTTGCATGAAGTTTGCATGTTCTCCCCGTGCCTGCGTGGGTTTCCTCCCACAGTCTAAAGACATGCAGTTTAAGTGCATTGGCGATTCTAAATTGTCTCTAGTGTGTGCTTGGTGTGTGTGTGTGTGTGCCATGCGGTGGGCTGGCACCCTGCCTGGGGTTTGTTTCCTGCCTTGCGCCCTGTGTTTGCTGGGATTGGCTCCAGCAGACCTCTGTGACCCTGTAGTAAGGATATAGCGGGTTGGATAATGGATGGATGGTGTCTGTATACAAACCTTTAATGTCTATTGTAACAATGGCTGCATACTGAGGACATTCTTAAAAAGGGCAGCCTAATAAACATAAAAAAAGTAAAATCTCACATGTAATGTTAACTGGGACTTAATTAACCATTTTGGAAGTAATTAAGATAACATGCTTTGGTGCTTTGTTTTAAGAAAGACAGTTTTGAAAATTGGCCGATGTTTTCTTAATGAGGGCTTTTCTGTTTTGAAAAGTTGTTTCACATGGACAGACAGACAGCCAGCCATGAGGAGAGGGGCAGAGAATTAACCCCACGTTCTTAATTTCTTATTAGAAAGATGTGCCTATTAAATTTATATTTCATTGTACTGATATTGGACACAAATTATGACTTTTTAGGTTTAACATTGTTACTTCTCAACAGAATGTTTCCAGCACAGAGTAATAGCACCATAATTACACAAGATATATCAGGAGCTGATGACCTGACCTTTGCGGTTTGTGATTTGACTGCAATTTCTTTTTGTTCTTCTTCCAAATGTGATCTGATTTGAATTGGCTTTTATTCCTGTTTAACGTGTCCCACCCTGCCTGATCTGCTATATAAGGAGGTCTGGCTGTTGATCACAACTTACATCTCAGTGTCAGCCCCACCATGAAACTCGCTGCCTTCCTGGTTCTCCTGTGCCTGTGCTCTGCACTAATGGCTTCGGTGAGTTCTGACCTGTGATTCAGATACACAAATATGTCTACTAAACCTTTTTTTTTTCTTTTGCATGTTCCCTGTTGGCAAATTTTTTGTCCTTTCTTTTAAGCAGAAGGTCATCTGAAATCTATTTTCCATTTACTAAAACTTCATCATAATTTTGTTGTCACTTTACAGAAATGTGCTTTTGCAGATGACTCGCCTGATGGTCAATCAATGGACCTGACCAAAGACTGAGTAGAATGGAGAATGTGCCCCTCAAGAATATTTCTCAGTTCTTTCTCTGACCACTCTGGTTTGTGGGAGGCTCATCACAACTTATTCACTTGTCATCTCTAATTTAAACTAAAGTATAGATAAACTACTCATCTTAACTAAAACATTTTCCTCCCTTGAAACTATGATAAAGTAGAGAATGTTAACATTGTGCTTTTTCATTGTGCCACAAGGATCCAAGTGAGATCAATATTGTTGAAAGTCATTTTACACAAACAGTCAAGTCTGTGACCGCGGGCCTCAGAATTTGTGTCTGTGTGTCCTGTGCGTCTGTGCACATCAACTGTTCAGGCATCAGACAACAAAACATGGACGTGTTCAAAGTGGAGCGGAGTGCAGTGCCGTACACACAATGGCACACACAACAGGGGGCACATCCTATGTCCTCGACTGTGTCCACAGAGCTCCGTGTCCATTCAGTTTTGAAGCAGAAATCTTTCTTGATCCACCACAGTTGTAGGCCCAGTGCAGGTCTAGAGATCTGGAAGTGAGTTGTAGCCAAGACAGGAAAATAGTCAGCCATTCACTGACTTACCAACACTGAGCAACAAGCTCTTCCCTCCATGTTACATGAATATTGGCCAAGCTTATTAAAGAATTTACTGAATGGTGGAAGTAAAACAGTTTGTTGCAGTCACTTACTGGAGCAAGCAAGTGATAAATAAATAGAAAAATTTTGAATACATGAAACAGATTCCATTAATTTTGGTTCACGTATTGGCAAGAAGGAAATCCAAAGTTAGGTGATAGATGGAGTCAGCAGAGCTGATTATGTAATTGTAGCCATCAATGAATTGACAGACAACACAAACACTGCATTTATGTCGGATATTTTGGAGGTTTGAGGTCCCTGAGCAGCTGCTCTTTTTACTTTAAGTGTCTCTTTTGAGCTATTTGTGCTGAACTCAAACATGGTGTGATTATATACAGTAATCCCTCCTCGATCGCGGGGGTTGCGTTCCATACCCCCAGCGATAGGTGAAAATCCGGGAAGTAGAAACCATATGTTTGTATGGTTATTTTTATATATTTTAAGCCCTTATAAACTCTCCCACACTGTTAACATTATTAGAGCCCTCTAGACATGAAATAACACCCTTTAGTCAAACGTTTAAACTGTGCTCCATTACAAGACAGAGATGACAGTTCTTTCTCACAATTAAAAGAATGCAAACATATCTTATCTTCAAAGGAGGACCGTCAGGAGCAAAGAATGTCAGAGAGAGCGTTAGCTAAGAAAAGCAAACAATCAAAAAATCAATACGTGTTTTTAACTATACAGAAGCACCGCGATAAAGCGGCATTTTGTAGAGGAGCGTCCGTGTCCTCTGTGCAAACAGCCCCTCTGCTCACGCCTCCTCCGTCAGACAGAGAGAGTGAGAAAGATAGAGAGAAGCAAACAATCAAGCACCGCGTGGGAAGCATATCTTATATCATTGAGGAGTTTTAGTTAATATGTAATACATGCTCTGATTGGGTAGCTTCTAAGCCATCCACCAATAGCGTCCCTTGTATGAAATCAACTGGGCAAACAAACTGAGGAAGCATGTACCATAAATTAAAAGACCCATTGTCCGCAGAAAGCGTCGAACCAGTGAAAAATCCATGATATATATTTAGATGTGCTTACATTTAAAATCCGCGATAGAGTGAAGCCGCGAAAGTCGAAGCGATATAGCGAGGGATTACTGTAATAATGTTGTAGTGAATAGTAAATCACAGACTCTGAAAGGTGAAGTGAATGATCGGATTTCATTATGAATTCTCTTTTAAACTTTATGTGCCTTGTTATCCTGAATTCAGCTGCTGCCCTTTCAAACTCTCGGCCTGTGTCTGATTTTAGAGATGTCTGATGTTTAAAATGACCGTAATAATGACAAATGAAGCTAATTTAAATTTTGTGTGTACATAGGACATTCTAATTTAATGCAATTCAAGTTCAAATAATTAAATATATGAATTAAAGATACATATACACAGTATAGTCATACATTTGTTGTTCTAGCGATTGACTGTTTAACAACTTTACGGCCTGTGGGTAGAAACTGTCCCTGAATCTCCCAGTTCAGGTCAAATCAATTCAGTTGATTTTTGTTTGTCACTCTTCACTGGTGCAGGCACAGAGCATTGTGACGAATTCACAAGTAAAATGCAAATCTGAAACTTTACAAGTGACTCACTAGATAAGGTGTTTAAAACTTTGTAAGTTTTGTAGACTCCAATGTTCACGTGTTAAGGTTCAGGAGAGCAGATGGAAAAAAATAAGATCTGTTCATACATCTGAGGAAGGAGAGGCAACGGTTAGACTTCTGGACAAGAGATGAGATGTGTTGTCCCCACTTCAGTTTGTCTTTAATGGTCACTCCAAGAAATTTCAAGGTGCTCACCCTCTCCACAACATCCTGTCCAATGTCAAAGTCAGTGTGGTCTTCTTTCTTCTTCCTGACGTCTCTGCCCTGCTCCTGGTTTACTAACATTTAGTGTGAGATTATTGACCTGATACCACCGAGTCAGCAGGCAGACCTCCTCTCATCATTAATGGTGATCTGACTAAAACGGTGGATTAACCATAAATGTCATCAACTTCAAACATAGCAGGGGGCTTAGCACACTACTCAATTGTGGGCAATGTGTTGTGAGTCAGCATGGAGGATGTCATTCAGCCAATCTCATGATGAGGCCTGTTGGTGAGGAGGTCAAAAATCCAATTCCAGTGGCACATAGTCCAAAATTGATGAGTTGAGTGGTCAGCTTTGCTTGTCCAACAGTATTAAGTACTGAGCTGTAGTTTGTTTATCAGGACTTTGACTTTTCAGCTTGTGTTATCCACATGTGCCAGGATGGTATGAACTACAAGCAATATGGCAAAGGATATGGCTCAGAGAAAACGGGCTGGATTGGGTCCAAGGGCACTAGCTGATGATGTTGGGTTTATCAGGATTTCATTTGGCAGCCCCCTCAGACTTAATAGTATGCTTGTCTGGTTTATTTTTTTTTCATGTAAGATCTCACACATTCTGACTTTCTCTGTTCACACTTGACACTTAGTTGAGAGAAGACCAAGATGGCACAAAAGATCATTGGCATTTGATTTCTGATGTGTGGACACAGTCCTGATTTGTCCTGATGTGAGGTCACCTTTGTACAAACCCTGCTTGGTGTCTCCAGTGCACTTTAATGACTTCTGACTGTGAACATTTCAGGAGCTGACTGAACACTTTAAGATGTCGTCCACTTTGTTTTCTCTTATTGTTATTCCTGGTGATCTCTTGCAAGTAGTGATTCATGTTTACAGTCATCCTTCTTCACATCCTATGTGTTTATGTGTTTATATAAGGCGTTTCTGTCTCACTCCCTTTTTCCTCCTCTAGTTATTATCTCTTTTATGTTATTTATTTTAATTAAATGTGTACAAAGCTTCATAGCAGTGGTCTCAGAACAGGAGGGTCTTCAGCTTTGAAAGGTTATTTGTCCTTTGGCTTTGGTGGGTGTAGGCACCAGGGTGTAAGGCGAGTTGAAACACGTGCAGAAAGAAATCTCTCAGTCCAAAAATATTTAGTGAAAATTCAAAGCAAAAATCCACACAAGAATAAAGAAAAAATGTATCTTCTCTAAACTTAGCTTATCTTGTAAAACTGTAGTTGTTTCTGTACTTCAGGATTCCTAACTTCTTCTGTATGCTTTAAACGTACGGTGCAGAAATTTCCAATCAATTGCTTTGTCTTACATGTTTCTTGGCACACAAAACATGCACACAAGCTATGCCAGGCATGATAGGCACGGTTTAAAACCACGTGCCCTTTACACCGTACACATGGCAAGGCTGATCACTAACTGAGAATAATGGTTAGTCAGAGAGGCTAGAAATAATTAGAATATACCAATTCAATTCAACTTATGGGGATTATAGGAACCTCCCATAGATTATGAACTATCACTTAGTAAAACATTTATGATTCTTATGTAACTAGGAAATGGCTCTTACAGTGGGTGTTGAGATGTTCAGTCCTCTGTTTAAAGGTTGGCTTTTTCTCAAAAGGGAATTCCTCTTATTATTTGAAAATGGTTGTTATGTTGCTTAAATTTTTAATAATAAAAAATGGATAATAGAAAGGTCCTTTGTTATTTTTATGTTATAAATTATGTTTTCTCTCTAAGTGTTTAATTCACAGTATGAGAAATACAGGGCAGTTGAACAGTAGAAGTCCACAGATTCAGTGTGTGTGTGTGAGTGTGTGTGTGTGTGTGTGTGTGTGTGTGGTGAGCCACAGTTGTCAGTTCACTCAAAGAGACCCCCTGAGCCTCCACCCTAAAACCAGCACAGCAGGCCACTCAGTGAGATGTGAATGAAGGAGGCTTTAATGGCCGCCTGCTGTTTAAATGAGCTCCACACACAAAGGTGCACTTGGCTTTAGGAGACAGGACTCTGAGGTGGCCACAACCTTATTTATTTATTTATTTAAATGTAAGGTCCTTGCTTACATATTGTGCTATATATTTACAAGAGGAGAGTGAAATTTAACTGTTTACTATGCCAGCTGTCCTACAACTAAAAAGCATCTCATAAATGAACAGTGGAAAAAGAAAGGGATAGAAATCCTGACTTTTCATCTTTGATTAATCCTTACAGGATTAATGAAACACAGTACACCGATTTATATGATGCCAAACATGGAGGATTAAAGGGCTGAAGATGAGTTTTCTGGACTTCAATAAGTCGGTAAGCATTTTTGGGCTACAGAGGCAAATGTCTGACTGGATGGAGGGCTGACTGACTTCTTTGCCAGAATAAAGATATTTGTGGATCCCACAGGTGGGCCATGAGTTTAAGGAGACATGATGTCCCATTCCTGTTATTATAATTTCATTAAAAGTTATGTTTAAATTAAGTATGACAAAAGATGGTTCTTTTTTAAAGGATTGGTATTTTACACCTCCACCTGTGTTTGATTCCTTCATCAGATGTTTGATGGCTCACTGCAGCAGGGCCTTCTCTCTCATCTCTTTGTATTAATTCACATTGTCATTGAACTCACGTCAGATTGTCAAAAGTCTCCTATAAAATGTCAAGGACTTTGATCTTTTTCTGCTATTTTAATTACCTGTCTGTTTCTCTATTAGCCCAAAAGGACCGACCCAGACCAATCATTTCCTGCAAAGAAGAATTAAAGAATGTCCTCTAATATCAAATTAAGACAAGTGCAGTGCAAAACAATCTGATTGCCTCTTTGTCCTCTTGTCTGATTGTCACTCTTTCTTCATCTACTTGATTTATATTGTCTTATCATACCTGACTGCAAGACTACCAAATACCACAGACAACTACCAACAATTACTTCAGTACTTACTTTACTTGATTACAGCCATAAATTTGGATTGGTGTAGTCGGCAAGATTAAAGTCTGCTGATGCCTCCCCCAAAATCCCTTCCCTTTTATTTGTGTTTCTTTGTCAGACATTCACTGACATGTGGTTGTTGATGGATGTTCTTCACTGAAGCTTATCTGTTACCAGGGCTGATTTTTATGGAGAGCTGATCACCTTCAACACTCAGTGAAACATAACAAAACCATCCTGTACCTCTCACAACCTAACGTGATAATTGTATGTTTAGCAATAAAGCCTGAGTACGTAAACCAGAAGGTCTCTCCTGGACAGCCGGACAAATCTCTACTGGGCAAATCCTCTGAGGCCTTAATGATAGACATCAGAATCAACTTATGTATAATTATATTATCAGGGTACCAGTGTATCAGTTTTTTCAAGTTTAAGGTTTTTATTTTGTCACATTCTAGCAACAATACTTAAAAAAAAAAATAAAACTTATTTAGAGCCAAAACATTTTAGAAAGAATTCATATTCAGAAAACAATTCAGAGCATTTGAATCAAATTTGTGAACAAATAACAGAAGTCAACTTTTCCAACCTTTCTAGTATTTGAAGAAGAGATGGAAAATTCCCAAATAATTGCATGTTATGATTTTAGGCCTGCACACTTCAAACAAAGCCTGAATGCAACAAGGAAGGTGAGAGAGATGATGAGAGCTGAAGGAGATGCGTCATTGAAGTCTCAAGACACTGCACAGACCTTGGGTAAGCTGCACAGCGACAGAAGCCACTCGGAGTATGCAAACTAACATAAATACAAATTAAATGAACACTCTTAACAATTACATAAAATGATTCAAAAACTACATTGAAAAAAATCAATAACTCTCTAAAGAGCTTAAATAAAGGAAATCACAGCTGAATAAAGACTAGTAAAACCACGATACTGCCTTATTATTTAGGATACACCATCACGGTTATCACAGAGCTCACAATGTCTCTTGTGTTTGTGCATGTGGATCACGTATGTCTCTTTGAAGTCCTGTGGATTGTATCTTGCTATCAAATAACATAGAAAAAATGTTCCGTGAGCACAGCATCACCTTCTCTGTAGACCTCAGCACATATTACAACTGACCCAAGTGCATTACCTACTCACCATACAGAGAGAACAGGAAAGAGAAAAAGAGAGCCCACCTCCTTCAAACATTCATCCATTGTACCCTGATACCAAAAAAAGTCTGGTGCTGATATGCCAGGAGAGCTTTACCTGGACCGTGGACACCTGGTCAGATCATGAGACTGAGGAAGTCATTAGATGACCACACGTTTCCCACAACAAACACCAATCAACATGACCACAGCAGTGAAACTCTGGAGTACTTCTACCATGAAACACTGAACGATGCACAGAAACGTCACATTACACTTTGTGTTGAAACCAAACTGTTTTTTCAAACACCACAAACACAAATACACCAGTGAAGGCCTGTGATGTCTGGAGCTCATCTCGTAACATAGGAAGTATTTGATGAAAATGATGAATTTAATAATCATCATCATCATCATTCCCTATCTCACTGAATTCAATTCAAGATCGCAAGAGACTGGAGCCAATCTTAGCAGTAAAGAGCGCAAGGCCGAAACCAGTAATGAGCGATTTTCCAGTTTGTTGAGTTTCATTATTATTAACTTGTATTGCTTTATTCAAAAGAGATAACTGTTCAGAATTTTCTGTTATAAATGATCCTCCATCCGTCCAGTAGATGGCAGTGTTAATGTGATTTTTTTTTTTTGGATATTTCAGGATACTCACTTTTACCTGCAGATGGTGTGTGGTTGTTAAATGTCCTTCATCTATGAACTACTAGTTAATTGAATTTCTGTTCTATGTTTTGATTCTTGATTTTGTGTGTGTTATAAAGCAGAAATAGTTTATGCAACAGTTATATTTAAAATGAAGAACATGTGTTTCTATTTATGTACAGTACGTCTAAAGGCAGCTCCAATGATGATGATGATGATGATTATTATTATTATTATTATTTTCTAGTAAATCTTCACACAGAGATCAACCAGGCACATAAATCAAACCCAGATCAGTGTATCAGCGAAGCAGCAGTTTATCTGCCAGTCATATTCATGTAGATATTGCTGCAGACCGGAGTAAAGTGGGCGTGACCTATCATTTTCGACTTCAGCCAATCATATATTGAATTTGTGTACGTCAGGCACTAATCAGCCAATCACAAATTAAAATGTCGCAGTCAATCACGTTTTTAACCAGCAAATCGCCAATCGGTGTTATTTGTCATTCAAGTTCTACTTCAGTCAGTTGCCTGATATTTTAAAAGAAGGGTGGGAGTCACTTCTAAAGGTGGATATGTAAGATAAAGTGACTGTAAGAGACGGAGTGTATATTCATAAAGTACATCTGTGATGCTATATTACTAGAGCCAGGACTGTCAAGTGCATTATTAAGACTAGGGTGCATTTATACTGCTGTCATTTGTGATTAGCGGTTTTGAAAAATAATGATCATAAAAGTTTAGATATGAGATGTTTATTGTTACTAAACAACATCTGAAGAAAATTTCCATGAACATATGAATATAAATTTGTGTCTGCCTAATTTTTACAGATTGAGGTAGACGTAAGCGTGGGCCATACTTGATTAAGTCAGACAAATGAAAACAAATATTTGACTGTTGTTGTTTACTCGAATGTCCAAATGAAATTGTCGCCTACATTTAACAAGTCACACTAAAACGGGCTATAAATATATTACAATTATAAACTGTGAATTAACTCTCACAGTTAAATCTTCACTTCTATAATACACAATCCTATAAATTTGTTTTTTTTTATTTTCATTACTATTTATCTTTGTTTGATTTTTTTATGTATTCCTAATATTTCATTGTACCCCCTTCTGTCTGCAGGACAGCCTCTGTTCTTTGTTTGTGATGTGTGTCAAATATTTTATGGAATTCATGTCTGTTCTCAACATACTAACAGCATGCATGTGGATCTCGTATTCAGGTTTTTTTTTACCTGTATTATGATTACAGAATATTACAAATCACATACTTGACACTCTCAGGTTTATGTATCAGGGAATAGACAACGTTAAGAAAGCTGGCAATAAAATTGTGAATTGAATGCTTCCTTTGGCTGTCTTCACATGTTATCAATGTTAAATGTAAGAAACGCGGTTATCATAGGACTAATACTCACCTTTCAAGTATTATTTTTATAATTAAGTTTAGTATGTTAAATGACCTGTAAAGAGCAAATATTCTGCCTTAAAAAGAGTAATCATTTTGCAGTTTTTGTGACTGTGCACCTGTTAATCAGGATACTCAGTAATTTGACTTAATTGGACCTTTCTTACTTTTGGAATTTCTAATACCTCTTTAAGACCATCGAGGAAATGTTTATTATAATACATATTACTTCTGCAAAAGTTACATTTAGAGAATAACACTTGACAAATGTTTCTTTGTATTTCATATTTCAGGTTCTAGTGGGGTGCTTAACACATCAGCTTATGTTGTGAAATTCCCCTTGGGATTAATAAAGTATCTATCTATCTATCTATCTATCTATCTATCTATCTATCTATCTATCTATCTATCTATCTATCTATCTATCTATCTATCTATCTATCTATCTATCGCATCTCTAAGATTGTCTGAGGTCTCATTGCCAGGAGTCCATTTGTGTAGCTGGCACTGATGTGCATCATCATCATCATCACTACTGTTAACGAGTGAGAGATGGCAGATATTTCAGCTGGACATAATCCTATATGACTACCCAGGCAAGCAGCATATGAAGAGCACACAGAGTCTGTACACACACACACTTAATGTCACACACCTTAGAATAACAAGGTCCTAGCTGTGAGTCACGGTTTGGGAATACTGAGCTTCAAACGTTTTCACTCTCCATTTATAAGGCATATACAATCCTTTTTATTGTCTCTTAAATAAAGATAAGTAAGACCCTTATTGTTCTAGACAATGTTTGTAAGTGATAAGCCAAACCTCGATCAGGATGCTTAGTTTCTGAGCTGTTTAATTTTGTGAGATTACCGGCGAGTCCAGCAAAGTGAGTGCCATTTGTGGACTGTGTTGTTACAAGTGAAGCCTCTGCTCAAATCTGTTCATTTCCGTTGTGTTAATATGTGAGATTGGGCCAGCACCATTTAAACAAAACACTCAGTATTGTCACTACCAAAAACAAGATTGTATTAATAATTATTCAGTATAAATTGTGCCACCATTTGCAATTAATAATGATGGGTCAGTTCAATTGAAAGAGAATGCACAAAGAAGATTAATTTAACAAAACAGACTGATCAGGGAATATACTGAAGTTGAAGCATTAAAATTGCAGCATGCCCACTTCTCTATAGTATATACATAAATAAAAGAACAATGTAATGGAGATATACATGTTTGCTTGTAATGTACAGAAAAGTAATAAATTAGTGCAATGCAGTTATAAAAATTAAAGAAAAAATTCAGATGACGTCCACTATAAACAGTACGCGGCATGTGTTTCGCCCTAATTCTGGGCTCATCAGGCGTACACACTCCCTGCACCCCCTCTCAGGAATTGAACTTTGGACGTCAGTGCTAAAGGTGAAGTCTCCCGTGTTGTGCCACGGCTTGTGGTATGTTTATTTGACAGCATGTAGATCGGGGTGGGCATATATATATAGCCACAGCTGCCAACACACATAAACAACATCAATAATAACTCATAAACTTGCAATATTATTTAGGAAAATAATAACATTTTACTCACCAAAAATTCGGATTATTTGTAAACAAAATCCATCGTCCTCTCTTTCCTCAAAAACAGTTCAATTACTCTGTCGTACGGATTATCCGTGTGCTTCAGATCCATCAATAAGTCCCTTTCTATCGCCATCAAAGCTAATGCTGAAGGTCGAACCTGCCCTGTTGTATTTCTGGCATAAGTTTGATTTTGCTTTAGGGCTGAAAATGTCCGCTCGACAGAAGCAGTGTACACAGGAATGGTCAACGCCAAACATACCAATGTGAACAGCTGCCCCATGCTCTCATTCAGATTTTTCTGATGAAGGAAGTCAAGGAGATCAGTTGAGATTTTCCTAAAAAATCATTCAATGCATACATTACAGTCAGTTCTGTTTTTAGCCGAGACAGATCAAAAAGCGCTCCATGGGTCTTGTGTTAAACTGGAGAAGGCTGCATGCGTGAAATTTTTCTTGTATTCCCGAAATTTCTGGGGGTCAAGGAGCATGACAAACATCAGTTTTTTGTGGTCTTGAAATCTGGTCTGTGTTTGGCAAATAATATTGTCCAGAATCCTGCCATGGAGTTGGCCGTAGTGCACGCGACGATCTTTCGCTTGGAGCGTTTGCGGTGCGTTCATTGGCATCGGAGAGTTCCTTATATCGGTTTCTATCCAATCAATGGGACTGAATACAGTGACGTTGCGGTACGCCTGCTAGAGGGTCCTACTGACACCAACTCAAAATCTGATTGGTTGAAGCAACAGGTTAATCGACATTTATTCTGTGATAGAGTGCCTGCATAACAGATTGTGAAAGCCTCTATGCCTGGCAACAAATGATGGCTGAAATGTGATTGGTTAAATGCTTTAATACGAAACTCCGCCTCCCACGGCTATCGAGCTGCAGTCTATTACAGTATATGGACAAAAATACGTTCCAGTTATGACCATTACGCGTAGAATTTGGAAATGAAACCTGCCCAACTTTTGTAAGTAAGCTGTAAGGAATGAGCCTGCAAAATGTCAGCCTTCTACCTACACAGGAAGTTGGAGAATTTGTGATGAGTGTGTGAGAGAGTGAGTGAGTCAGTGAGTCAGTGAGGGCTTTGCCTTTTATTAGTATAGATGATGGGTCATTTGAATTGAAAGTGAATGCACAAAGAAGATTCATTTAACAAACAGACTGAACAGGGAATATATTGAATTTGAAACATTAAAATTGCAGCATGTTCACTTCTCTATATTATAGATATACAGTAAATAAAAGAACAATGTAATGGGGATAGACATGTTTGCTTGTAATGTACAGAAAAGTAATAATTCAGTACAACGCAGTTATAAAATTTAAAGAAAAAATTCAGATGACATCAATTGGGTAAAAATAGACATGCAGACAATTCCAAATATGCAGAACTTATTCAACAATCTTTGAAAATGACAGAAAGTGTCCTTTATTTTTTATACCGTTAGATAAATTAAATATACGCAATTCTATAATGCACAGTCAGAAATAAAAAAAAGCAAAAGTCAAATAAAGAAAGTAACTTGTTTGTTAGAGTAGGGGTTGAGATGAACCACAAGTTTAAATGGCGTAGTGCTGCTGTCCTTGTGCTTGAGGCTGCACTTTCACCTTTCTTAAATTAGCTTGTGTAGTCACAATCGGCTTAGCTGAGGAGGGTGCTGACTCTTGCAGGGTTGAAACAGGGTTTGATGTTTTGCTAGGTCACAGCAAGCACAGGTTTTCCAGGGGTGAAGTAAACATTGGAATTTGCTGTAATGATTCTTCCGGTGCAGAGGTAATTTTGCTGGCTCGGTGCAAGTGAAGACTCTTACAGAGGTGACACATGGTGAAATCAAGTGTTGAGTTCTGAAGGTATGATGTGTTCTTTTTTTGCTAGGTATTGGAAATTCCCAATTCACGTAGGGTTAAGGCAGGTGTTGGTGTTTGCTGGGTTGTGACTCGTGCTAAATCCTGTGAGATTGAAGCAAATGCTGGTAATTACAGCTGACTTGAGGAAGAGGACACTGAAGGAGTGGATGGGGTAGTCCTTCATTTGGAACACAACTTCGTAAAAGTGCTAGAAATCCAGTACTTTGTAGAACTGTGACAGTGCATTTAAAGTAGTGATAAAGCATCCCAAATTGCAATAATAAGTTAGTTTGCCCAGAGCAGAATTATAATAATCATTACATAAGTTAAAAGAAAACAAAAAAAAATGCATGTCAACAAAATTCAAAATGTTATTTTACATTTAGTAACAGTCAAATAAGCATAACCAATAGCTAAGTCTAACAAAATTTAAGATATATATATATTGTGTATATGAACTGTAGAAATAAAATTATAGCTTCATCTCTTTGGTGTGGGCACAGCCGTACATCTTTTATACATCCTGACATTCTTGTCCGTCAGGCCACAGATCATCATCCACATCACAGTGGATATTCTCTCTAGCAATTAAGTGTGGAAAAGACCTTCTGAAATGAAGGATCCATCCTCTGCAGGAGGCCATATTTATCTGTTCACATGGTGCATGCATGCCATCCAACAAGCTGGTACAAGTAAAATGACAAGCATGGAAATTTTATATATTCGTTAATGATTTTATATATTCCAATGGTGACTTTATATAATCAGGCCTTGACGTTATATATAATTGGGAATAATTTTATATATTCTGATGCTGACTTTATATATTCTGGAATGACTTTATGTATTCAGGAATGACTTTATATATTCCGATGCTGACTTTATATAATTAGGCTTTGCTTATATATTCAGGAGTGACTTTATATATTCCGACGCTGACTATTTATAGGGTGGCGCAGTGGGTAGTACTGCTGCCTCACAGTTAGAAGACCCGGGTTCGCTTCCCTGGTACTCTCTGGAGTGGAGTTTGCATGTTCTCCCCGTGTCTGCGTGGGTTTCTGCCCATAGACAGGCAGGTTAGTTGCATTGGTGATCCTAAATTGTGTGTGTGTGTGCCCTGCGGTGGGCTAGCACCCTGCCCGGGGTTTGTTTCCTACCTTGAGTCCTGTGTTGGCGTGGATTGGCTCCAGAAGACCCCCGTGACCCTGAATATAGCAGGTTGGGTAATGGATAGATGGATGACTTTATATAATCAGCCTTTGACTTTATATATTACGATGCTGACTTTATATAATCAGGTTATGGTGATATATATTCAGGACACTGAACTTATATATTCTGAAAATCATTAGATTTGCCTGTTTGGCACCCCATAATATGTGTGTATGTATTTTTATATATATATATATATATATATATATATATATTGTGACAGATTAAGGGTATGCTCGCAGCCTTGCACCCTCAGACCACACGTCAGACACCAGATAAAAAGTCCAATAATTATTTATTATAATAATTGTGCACAAAGCACCACCACTCCACTATTCTTCAATAAACAATACAATAAACCAATAAATCACAATCCTCCACTTCCAGACGCTTAGCCACCCTGCCTCCCAACTCAGCTCGTTGTCTGGGAGTTCCTAGAGTCCTTATTCCTCCTGACCCGGAAGTCTTTCGCCCAACAGTTCCACAAGTCCTTATTCCTTCCGGTCAGGGTAAACAGTACTTTTTTCACCCGAAGCCCGTCGCTCTTCCTGTGACGAACTTCCAGGTCATGGTGCCCAAATGAGTCCATTGGCCTCCCGACAGTGACTCCCAGCGGCCCCCTAGGTATCCAGCAGGGCTGTGTATAAAAACTACATAGTCCATGAGGCCGTGCTGGAATTCGGGGCCGGTATATGCTCTCGGGAGAGCTTCTCCTAGCGCCAGGGGTTGAGGGTCGGAGTAAAATGCCGCAATCCACCACAGTTCCCCCCTTAGCGACACAACTGGGGCGGAGCGCCAATCCCCGAGGGACGTCCTCCTCCAGGAGGATGCATCATCCGGACCTTGGCTGTGTTGTTTAAACCTCCCAACGAACCTTGGGGGAACGGTGTATCTTCTATCCCACCGCTCCCCTGTTCTCCGGGAACAATCTCGCCACGCGTGTCCTGGTTGCCGACAGTTGTAGCACCGCCGACGTCCTCCTGGTTGTCTCTCTTCCCGAGACCTGAAACATCTCGGGAATTCTGTCAGCTCCACCCTTTCCCCCGCTAAGGAGGGTTTTACAGCTGCCTCAGCAGCTCTCGATTCTTTTTCCCATCTTGTCAGGAGACCCGCGCTTTACTTTGGGGACCTCCTGTTTACTCTGGGACTTGGATACAGCTGGGGACTCTCTACCAGAAAGAGAGAGCCCCTTTGCTGTCTGTACGCCCGTTGATTTATGTTTTTTAGGAGGTGGCGCCATCAGTGCCGCCTCACCCGTAACAGAACTGTTCAGCTGTACCGGTACGATTGGTGCTTCCCCCGTCCCTTCTGTCATCACGCCCCATTCTCTTGTCGGGCACACTGTGCTTTGACACCCGCTACTTATTAACCGCGGTGCCGGTTCGCACTGTGTCCCTTTATACTGTACGATACGGGTCGGACTCACCTGTATTCCCGCATCGATCATCACTGGAGCCTCCCGAGCAATACGCTGTAAATAATCCCATATTTTCTTCAGCGGTGCTTCAGCCGTCGCTCCCAACTCTTCCACCTGGTTTTGAATGTTTATTAAAGTCTGTAATAAAGCATATATGGGCTCGAGCAATTTCTCGAGATCCCGCAATTCTATTTTGTCATTTAATTCGCCGTAGGTAATTTTACTTCCACTTTTTCCTTACCTACCGGCCGGGAGCCAATAAGCATGTCCTCTCCGGGCACGTGTTCTGCTGGGTCTTGCAAAGGCTCTTGGGATTTGGAGTTTCTTTTAGAGGGCCGGGGTGGCGCTACTGGCCGACTGCAATCCGCCTTTTCTATTTTATCGGCGGATCTTTCAGTCACGCCCGCCCTCATTACTTTTAATTACAGCTGGCGCTGCTTCGCCTGCCTCCCTTCCCTTCAGGGAGCTCGATTCCATCGAGGGAACGCTGACCTCACCTCCGTACTGCTGTCGACCTTCTCCTTCCCATAATCCCTCTGGGGAAATCACGCCCACTTTCGCTAATGGAAGGTGGCCCTCATGGTCATATGATCGACTGTAGTCCTTTGAGTGTTCCCAGCCTGCTCCGGGATAGGTCACATGACTCTCTCATGGGATCCCCCATTTTCGATTCCTAGATGGGCTAGCCTGTTCATCATCGCGGCCATCTTGCCTAGGTGGGAAGTACATCTCCGACTCGTCGTCAGAAACGAAGAGACTGGCTCCTGCAAAATAGGAATAATAATTTCCCTGCGTATCGGGCGTTTCTCCGCACGCACCTCTCTATTTACAGGACGCTTTCCCAGTCCATTTAGGCAGTCCGGCGTGTCCGATGTCTGGCGACCTTCCTGCTGCCTTAACGCACAGGCCCTTTCGCTTCAATCATTATCCGGTCTTCCTCGCTTCCCGCTAGGTAGGTCCACAAAGTCGCGCGCCATCTAGGGCCGCTTTCCTTGGGCGATCCTCATTCTTTCTCCCAGATTTCTTCCCCATGGTGTATCGATGTATAGACAGGCTGTCTATTGCAGCGCTCTTTGCGGAGGGTAGCGTTTCTACCTTCGGACGTTCGAGCAGGACCTTCTTAGGGTCGTCTGCGTACACAAAATTTGTTTTATATTCAGGTCCTCTGCCAACAGACGGCCAGAGAATCCTGCCAACTACACCAACTGTGACAGATTAAGGGTATGCTCGCATCCTTGCACCCTCAGACCACACGTCAGACACCAGATAAAAAGTCCAATAATTATTTATTATAATATTAATTGTGCACAAAGCACCACCACTCCACTATTCTTCAATAAACAATACAATAAACCAATAAATCACAATCCTCCACTCCCAGACGCTTAGCCACCCTGCCTCCCAACTCAGCTCGTTGTCTGGGAGTTCCCAGAGTCCTTTTATTCCTCCTGACGCGGAAGTCTTTCTGCCCAACAGTTCCACAAGTCCTTATTCCTTCCGGGTCAGGGTAAACAGTACTTTTCTTCACCCCGGAAGCCCGTCGCTCTTCCTGTGATGATCTTCCGGGTCATGGTGCCCAAATACAATACAATACAATACAGTTTATTTTTGTATAGCCCAAAATCACACAGGAAGTGCCGCAATGGGCTTTATCAGGCCCTGCCTTTTGACAGCCCCCCAGCCTTGACTCTCTGAGAAGACAAGGAAAAACTCCCAATAAAACCTTGTAGGGAAAAATGGAAGAAACCTCGGGAAAGGCAGTTCAAAGAGAGACCTCTTTCCAGGTAGGTTGGGCGTGCAGTGGGTGTCAAAATTAGGGGGTCAATACAATACAATATACAGAACAGAACAATTCCTTAAGACAGCATAATAATAAAAATTTTAGAAGTACGGTTTAACAGTGGATGATATGACATAATTAGGTTTAGATATTTTTAGAGTCCTGGAGACCTCATCCATCTAGCTGCCTCCCCATTTGGCCATGCCACGGCTGAAACGTTGCTCATGAAAGGACCCCTCTTTCTCATGATTCCTGTAATCCTCCATCAGGGATGACTTTACCATAGGCAGGCAAACAACTTGGCAGGTGGGCCGTGGCACCAATGGCCACATTTGGGTACCGAGAAAAGAAACAGAATAGGTGAGGGTTAGTATTCAAATATAATTATCATGTTACTTATGTTATAGTGCTAATGACTAACAACAGAGATGCAATATGTACAGTTAATCAGCAGCTCTAGTCAGGATATGCTAAACTGAAGTAGTGAGTCTTCAGCCGGGATTTAAAGGCTGAGACTGAAGGGGCATCTCTTATGGAAGCAGGAAGGCCATTCCACAGTTTAGGGGCCCTGTAACTAAAAGCTCGACCTCCCACTGTTATTTTATTAATCCTTGGAATCCTAAGCAGACCGGCATCTTCAGATCTTAATGTGTGCTCAGGTTTGTAAGTCATGATAAGTTCAGACAAGTAAGCCGGACCTTGGCCATTTAATGCTTTATATGTTAAAAGGAGGATTTTGAAATCTGCCCTGGACTTAACTGGGAGCCAGTGTAAAGATTTAAGAACTGGGGTTATGTGTTCATATTTTCTTGTTCTTGTAATAATTTTGCAGCGGCATTTTGATTAACTGGAGGCTGTATAGAGAACAGTTTGAACAGCCAGTGAACACCGCATTGGAGTAGTCAATCCTACTAGAGATAAATGCATGAATTAATTTCTCACAATCCTGTTTATTTAGAAAGCCTTAATTTCCTAACATTTTAAGATGGAAAAACATGTTTTGGACGACTTTGTAATATGCACTTTAAATGACATGCTAGAGTCAAAGATAACACCTAGATTGGGCTGATTCAGTAAAATTAATTGGGATTTCAACTAAGTTAAATGACGACAAAATATTGCTGTGATCAGCGCCATTCCCTCCAACAATTAATATCTCTGTTTTATCTGTATTTAAAGACAAGTAGTTCTCATTCATCCATTCCTTTAATTCACTAACACAACTAATTAAAGACAACATCGGAGAAACTTCATTTGATTTAAATGAAAGGTATAACTGGGTGTCATCTGCACGAAAGTGAAAATTAACATTATGTTTCCTAATGAGAGATCCCAGTGGAAGCAAGTAGTGAAGTGAAAACAGTAAAGGTCCAGTACTGAGCCCCTGGACACCATATTGAACTTCTGTGTATAATGATGGAGTACTGTCTGCACATTTCTGTACATACTGGAATCAATTTGATAAATAAGAATTGAACCAAGCGAGCACAGTGCCTGTAAGCCCAACATCATTTTCTAGTCTGTGTAGTAAAATAGAATGGTCAATGGTGTCAAATGCTGCACTTAAGTCCAATAACATAATTACAGTGGAATTTCCTTCATCAGAGGATATCAGAATGTCATTTACAACCCGTGTTAGTGCCGTTTCTGTACTATGACCAGTGCGAAAGCCAGACTGGAATTTCTCAAATAAATTGTAACGCGTAAGGTGTGACTGAAGCTGACTGGCGACTACTTTCACTAGTATTTTAGAGAGAAATGGTAAATTTGAAATAGGCCTATAGTTATTTAGTATGTGTGGGTCTAGGTCTGACTTTTTAAGGTTTAATGACTGACACTTTTAGTGTCAAATCAGTCCATTGGCCTACCGACAGAGACTGCTAGTGGCCCCCAAGGTATCCAGCAGGGCTGTGTATAAAGACTACCTAGTCCATGAGGCCCTGCTGGAATTGGGCCCGTATATGTTCTCGGCAATCCACCACAATATATATATATATATATATATATATATACTAATAAAAGGCAAAGCCCTCACTCACTCACTCACTGACTGACTCACCACTAATTCTCCAACTTCCCGTAGGTAGAAGGCTGAAATTTGGCAGGCTCATTCCTTACATCTTCCTTACAAAAGTTGGGCAGGTTTCATTTCGAAATTCTACGCATAATGGTCATAACTAGAAGCTATTTTTCTTCCTTTACTGTAATGGAGTTGAGCTCGAAAGCCGTGGAGGGCGGAGTTTCATGTGACATCATCACGCCTCCCACGTAATCACGCAGTACGTAGAAAACCAGGAAGAGCTCCAAAAAGCGCTGAAGAAAACATGCATTATATAATTAAGAAGGCAGCAAAACAATTAGAAGCGAAGCGAAAGTGACATATAAAACCATATTCAGTGGCTCATGTGAACTGACGAAAGCGCAGACAAAAAGCAACAGTTCCAAAGAGTGCTGAACAAAAACCAAATTACACTGCTACGCTAGCGCCGACGTCCGAGGTTCGATTCCCGAGAGGGGATGCGCTGAGTATGTACGCATGCGTTTTTATTCATTTTACCTTTGCATCCCCTTGGTTTGAGACATATGAAAAAATATGCAGTTAACGCAGAAAGACAAATCACCAATTGAAGCTTTATGAATAATGGATACTTTTACTCGCCAATGATTGTTTCGGTAAAGCCATACTCAGTTTATTCATTAGATGAACGGTAAAAAAGTAAGAGCGAGGGGAGGGTTACTTATTGAGGCACGAGGCAAAACCACAATAGCACACGGGCTCGATGTACTGTAGTGCACGTCAACTCAACTCGATCTGAATTGCACAATCACATTCAAAAAAATATTTCTTTTCAAGTTCTATTTAGTCCATATGTGTCAAACTCAAGGCCCTAGGGCCACATCCGGCCCGGCGTAGTTATATCCGGCCCACGAGATCATTTTATATACTGTATTATTGTTATTAATGGCCCGGGGATATGAAGCGCTGGTAACACAATAAACTACAGATCCCATAATGCAGCGCTTCAGCTGCCTTGGAACACTTACCGCGTTAATCAAGTCTAGCTTATGATGCTGCAAGTTATTGCGAAGCTAGCCACACGATGCTGAAGAGAAAAGGTGATTCTGAACATAGAGCCTTTAAAAACCGATGGGAGGCTGAGTATATGTTTACTGACATTGCCGGTAAACCCGTGTGTCTCATTTGTGGAGCTAATGTGGCTGTAATTACAGAATTTAATCTAAGACGGAACTATGAGACAAGACATCAAGATAACCTGAAAGACCTGAACGAGATACAGAAAGCAGAAGAGTTAAAGAAGAATCTGACACTTCAGCAGACGTTTTTACCCGTACAAAATCACAAAGTGATTTCAAGTGAAGCTGCTTTTATGGGAGACACAAATGCACCAGTGCAACTTGCCCCACTTTCCCTGTTGCCAAGTAATGTTGAACCAAGTCGGCACTACGGTGTTCCCAAATACGCATTTTGCTGATAAACTGAGCGCTGATATATATATATATATATATATATATATATATATATATATATATGACAGCAACACTCATCACTCACAACAGTGACAAAACAATTACATTGACAATCATGCTACCTTATTTTCAAAATGTTTCCTTTTCTTTTCATACTTCTTTAACACACTACTTCTCACAAGCGTATTTTGCTAGTATATATATATATATATATATATATATATATATATATATATATATATACATTTATATGCTATAGTTAACTGAAGGTTCATGGAAATCAACTCTGAACAATTGTATAGAACTGGTTGGTCATTGCTTCAGTTAATGCCTCCTGATTATATGTTAAGAGTCACCAGAGACTAATTACTCCATACTGTTATAAATTTCAGATTTACCAAATATGTAAATAAATATGCCAGACAGATTATGTAAACTAGTTCATCAGTTTTGCACAGAATGACTAAAGCAATGAAATAATGGATAGATGTTTTGAGCGGAACGACTCATTAACAGAGAACATAAATAACGCATTTTGGCTGAGATGACAAAAACAAATGAGAAGATAAAAAACAGCAGACAATTGTACACAATCAGTTGCATGGATGTACAAATCATTTTCTATTTGTTCACAGCAATGGGAATATGCTGTTATGATGTGCACAACTAATAAGCAGATATGGAGTTTGAACAGCTAGTTTTGAGAATTTCAGTTCTGATCTGAGAAATGCACCAGAGTGATTGAGAAAAACTTGAAGAATGACAGTCATTTTTCTTCATTGACACCCCATTTTTAGGGGCTCAAAGGTATTTGGACATTTGACTGACAAACTGTTCCATAGTCAGGTGTCAGCAGGTCCCTCATTATTCCATTCAAATGTATTAAGATCTATAGAATTTGTAGCCCAAGTCAACACCATCAACTTTTCTATCATGTCCTTCAAACCATTTGTGAAGAATTTTGCCAGTCTGGCAGAGTGTACTCTCACATTGAAACAGGCCACTGTCATCAGGAAATAGTGTTGTCATGATGGGGGGTACGTGGTCTTCAACTATCTTTAGGTTGGTGGGACGTGTCAAAGTAACACCCACATGAATGCCAGGTCCCAACGTTTCTGAGCAGAAAGAACATTATTAAGTAGAGTATCCCACTGCCTTATTACTATCTTGCCTTATTCCCATAGTGCATACTCCTGTCATATTTTCTCCAGCTAAACAACACAGAGGGACCTGACCACCACATGTCCAAAAACAAAACGCAATTCATCACATCAAGCAATCTGCTTCCATTGCTCCATAGTCCAGTCCTGACACTTACGTACCCATTGTAGGTGCCTTCATTGGTGGACAGGAGTCAGCATGGACACTCTGACCAGTCCGCGTCTACACAGCCCTGTCTGTTCTGACTCCTTTCTCTTGTGACCAGCATTAGGTTTTCACTAATTTGTGTTATAGTAGCTCTTCTGTGGGATCAGAGCAGACAGGCTAGCCTTCACTCCCCACATGCATTATTGAACCTTGGGTGCCTGCTACCCTGTCGCCAGTTGACTGGTTGTCCTTCCTTGGACCACTTTTGGTAGGTACTCACTACAGCATACTGCGGACACTCCAGAAGACCTTCCGTTTTGGAGATTCTCTAGCCATCACAATTCGGCCCTTGTTAAAGACACCAAGTTCTTATGTTTGCCCATTTCTCCTTGTTTCCAACCCTTTTTCGAAGTGACTGTTCACTTGTTGGCTAGTATTATCTACCTCTTCGCAGGCACCATTGTTATGAGATAATCCAAGTGATCCACTTCAACTGGCAGCAGTTTGAATGTTGGGGTTTATTGTAGTCTGAATACAAACCTTTAATGTCTATTGTAACAATCACTGCATATTGAGGACATTCCTAAAAAGTGCAGCCTAACAAACATAAATAAAAAAAGTAAAATCTCACATGTGATGCTAACTGGGACTTAATTAACCATTTTGGAAGTAATTAAGATAACATGCTTTGGTGCTTTGTTTTAAGAAAGACAGTTTTGAAAATTGTTGATGTTTTCTTAATGAAGACTTTAATGTTTCGAAAACTTATTGAACACTTTCTTCTCAAAATAAATTTAGCATTTCAGGCAAATATGCTTGATAAACAAGCGTAACAATAATCATAAAGATCAGTCCACTGGAAGCCGAGTTGTTTCACGTGGACAGACAGACAGACAGCCATGAGGAGAGGGGCAGAGAATCAACCCCAAGTTCTTAATTTCATATTAGAAAGATGTGATGATGTGCCTTTTAAATTTATATTTCTTTGCCATGATATTGGACAAAAATGATGACTTTTTAGGTTTAACACTGGTAATTCTCAACAGAATGTTTCCAGCACAGAATAATAACACAATAATTACACAAATTTTGCAGGAGTTGATGACCTGACCTTTACAGTTTATGATTTGACTGCAATTTCTTTTTGTTCTTCTTCCAATGCAAATGAGATCTGATTTGAATTGTCTTTCATTCCTGTTTGTCCTCATCCACACCCTGTAGACGTGGCCCACCCTGCCTGATCTGCTATATAAGGAGGTCTGGCTGTTGATCACAACATACATCTCAGTGTCAGCCCCACCATGAAACTCGCTGCCTCCCTGGTTCTCCTGTGCCTGTGCTCTGCACTAATGGCTTTGGTGAGTTGTGACCTGTGATTTAGATACACAAATATGTCTACTAAACCTTATTTTTCTTTTGCATGTTCCCTATTTGTAAATTTTTTGTCCTTTCTTTTAAGCAGCAGGTCATCTGAAATCTATTTTCCATTTACTAAAACGTCCTCATAATTTTGTTGTCACTTTACAGAAATGTGCTTTTGCAGCTGTCTTGCCTGATGATCAATCAATGGACCTGAACAATGTGTGAGTAGAATGGGGAATGTGCCGCTCAAGAATATTTCTCAGTTCTTTCTCAAATCACTCTGGTTTATGGGAGGCTCATCACAACTTATTCACTTGTCATCTCTAATTTAAACTAAAGTAGAGGTAAACTACTCAACCTAACTGAAACATTTGCCTCCGTTGAAACTAAGATAGTAGAGAATCTTTATACTTTTCATTTCCCAATAGCCAAAAGGATTCATTTGAGATACATTTTGTCAGCAGTCATTTTACACAAACATTCAAATCTGTGACTGCATACCTCCAGATTTTGTGTGTGTGTCTTGTATGTGTCTGTGCACATCGACTGTTCAGGCTCCATACAGCAAAACACGAACATGTCAGTTGAGTTGTCAGCTTTGCTTGTCCAACAGTATTAAGTACTGAGCTGTAGTTTGTTTATCAGGACTTTGACTTGCAGCTTGTGTTATCCACATGTGCCAGGATGGTATGAACTACCACAAATTTATTACGTTTTACTGTTTTTTACTATGGTTACTTACTCACTGTAATGTAAAATAGTTAGGTCTATTGTGTGTTAGCTCTAGCGAGCGGAAGCAGAGAGCGGATCAGCGAGCGGAAGCAGAGAGCGGAAGCAGAGAGCGGATCTGCGAGCGGAAGCAGCGAGTGGTTCAGCGTGCAGAAGCAGAGAGCGCAGCGCCTCCCACAGGCACGTAGCCCTTCAAAGCACCGAGCAAGTTCACCTGAGGTAAAGCCGCAGCTGACCAGTAGAAATAACCGGCAGTGAGAAATTAAAAGTCGATCGCTTCAGCGGTGGTGGAAACTTAGCGACGGTGATTCAGCTGAACATGGAAAGCCAAGCACCTATAAAACGGCAAAGACGACTTCAACATTTAATGTAAGTTCTATCTGCTCTCTGCCCATCGAGGGCACGTTTATATGTTGCGGTCCTGCAGTATGTACAGCTCAGGTTTTCCGGCCGACAGTGCAGATAGCTTCACCTGCCAAAAATGTTTAGTTAATTTAGAGTTGGTCGGGAAAATACGCTGAATTGGAGGACCGCGTGAGGAATCTGATAGCAATTAGGCAAACCGAAAATTGGATCGACTCGGTTTGTTTAGACAATTCGCTACATCTGATTCGGCTTCAGTCTCTCCAGGTCCCACTGTAGTCAGTGCGCGGCCGAAATCAGCAGCACCAATTCAACCACAGGGCGAGTGGGTAACAGTAAGACGGGGGTCTAAGAATCCAAAATTTAGTCCCCCAGCACCCAGGTCACCAATTCGGACCCAGAACAGGTTCTCAGCTCTCCGCAGCGCGCCTGTGGAAACTGAGAATAATAAAGTGCTCATAATTGGCGATTCCATAGTGCGGAATGTTAGAATTCCAAACTATGTTAAACCAGCAGTTAATGTTAAGACTTGCAGGGGCCAAGATTTCTGGCATAAAGGCTGTATTGGACCGTGTTGCCGACGATGAAGTATCTACCTTATTGCTGCATGTCGGCACTAATGATATTTATTTACAGCAATCTGAGGTATTAAAGCGGAACTTCATCTCTCTATGCACCAAAACTAAAACAAAATAATAACTGGAGGGGATCTTATGTATTATCCCAAAATATGGCAGCAAAACTGCCTGGTTGACTGATTAGAGCACCATCCAGGCCGCAGTCATGTGATCTTAAATCACAGGCTGTTCTTTATCCCACCTGTTATTTTCCTGAAGCTGTTACCCATAATCCCTGTTGTGGGGCATCCAGTAAATTTAGTCTTGATACAAACCATAAATTAATTGATAACCAAAAATAAGGTGTATAATTAGACCAAGGGATAAAACCAGACACTCCACCAGGGGCATCTGTAATAGAAATTTAATTCAAATTAAAACAAAAATATATCAGCAGTTCAGAAAGAACCATGCAGTTTTAAATGCTGTTTATTGAACATTCACTCTCTTGGCACTAAAGCTGTTTTGGTAAATGATATCATATTAAGTACAAAATCTGATCTGTGTCTTCTTACTAAAACCTGGCTTAGTAAATGTGACACTGTTCCCTAGCTGAGGCGTCACCAGATGGATACTGTTCCTTCATAAGTCTAGAGATTCTGGTCGAGGAGGAGGCCTTGGAATAATTCATTGTAACAAAATGCAAATCACTCCTAAAAATTTAGGCAACTTTACATCCTTTGAGGCATTCATTTTAAATATTAAAACAGATTCCAACACAATTATAGTGCTAGTCTACAGACCACCAGGGCCATATTCATTGTTCATGACTGAATTTAGCAACCTTCTGTCTGATTTGGCTATAAATTATGATCACGTAGTTCTGATGGGGATTTTAATGTACACATTGATGTGGAAACTGACACTTTTAGCAAATGTTTTACTTATTTGTTAAATTCAGTAGGATTTTGTCAGATTGTCAAAGGTCCAACTCATAATCATAACCATACATTAGATTTAATTATAACTTACAAAGTTGAAATTCAAAATTTAAATATTACTCCATTAAATGTAGTTATTTCCGATCACTTCTTAATTACATTTGATTTAGTTCTGCCCATGCCAGCACACTCGCAGATTAAAACAAAGACAGTGCGACATCTAGATTGTAATTCTGCTTCAAAATTTATAGATACCTTGAGTAAGTCGAGTGTAATTGTGGAAAACCATTTAGATCAGTTAACATCAAATGTAAACGTGGAAAACAATTTAGATCAGCTAATATCACATTATAATGTGACCTTGAGAGATGCTCTGGACACAGTGGCTCCCTTTAAAACAAAAGTGATCAAAGCACATAGAAACTCTCCCTGGTTTAATGAAAATACTCGAGCTCTTAAATTAGAGTGTCAAAAACTGGAGCAGATGGAGAACAACAAAGCTACATGTCTTTCAAATTGCATGGACAGAGAGTGTAAATAAATATAAAAAAGCCCTCTTTAAAGCTCGCTCAGAATACTATTCTACATTAATAGATAGCAATAATAAAAATCCTAGGGTACTTTTTAGAGCAGTGGCTAAATTAACAAATGGGAATTCAGATCAACAGTGCAAAATACCAACAGATATTAGCAGTACAGACTTTATGAACTTCTTCAATGAGAAAATTAAAAATATAAGATCCCAGATCTCAGCATCACAGTACAAACCAAATACTAGCTTAGCAGACCCTGTCGCACATTGCATTCAGCACTTTAATAATTTTAATCCTGTAACTCACCAGGAAGTCTTAACTTTAATTACTAAAATGAAGCCCACTACTTGTTCCCTAGATCCAGTGCCAACAAAACTAGTAAAAAGTGCAATGGATGTTCTTGCAGCGCCTATTCTAACCATTATCAATAGTTCATTACTGCATGGCACCGTACCTGATGCACTAAAAGTGTCAGTCATTAAACCTTTACTTAAAAAGTCAGACCTAGACCCACACATACTAAATAACTATAGGCCTATTTCAAATTTACCATTTCTCTCTAAAATACTAGAGAAAGTAGTCGCCAGTCAGCTTCAGTCACACCTTACGTTACAATTTATTTGAGAAATTCCAGTCTGGCTTTCGACTGGTCATAGTACAGAAACGCACTAACACGGGTTGTAAATGACATTCTGATATCCTCTGATGAAGGAAATTCCACTGTAATTATGTTGTTGGACTTAAGTGCAGCATTTGACACCATTGACCATTCTATTTTACTGCACAGGCTAGAAAACGATGTTGGGCTTACAGGCCCGTGCTCGCTTGGTTCAGTTCTTATTTATCAAATCGATTCCAGTATGTACAGAAATGTGCAGACAGTACTCCATCATTATACACAGAAGTTCAATATGGTGTCCGCAGGGCTCAGTACTGGGACCTTTACTGTTTTCACTTTACATGCTTCCACTGGGATCTCTCATTAGGAAACATAATGTTAATTTTCACTGTATGCAGATGACACCCAGTTATACCTTTCATTTAAATCAAATGAAGTTTCTCCGATGTTGTCTTTAATTAGTTGTGTTAGTGAATTAAAGGAATGGATGAATGAGAACTACTTGTCTTTAAATACAGATAAAACAGAGATGTTAATTGTTGGAGGGAATGACGCTGATCACAGCAATATTTTGTCGTCATTTAACTCAGTTGGAATCCCAATTAATTTTACTGAATCAGCCCGCAATCTAGGAGTTATCTTTGACTCTAGCATGTCATTTAAAGCATATTACAAAGTCGTCCAAAACATGTTTTTCCATCTTAAAAATGTTAGGAAATTAAGGCGCTTTCTAAATAAACAGGATTGTGAGAAATTAATTCATGCATTTATCTCTAGTAGGATTGACTACTGCAATGCGGTGTTCACTGGCTGTTCAAACTGTTCTCTATACAGCCTCCAGTTAATCCAAAATGCGCTGCAAGAATTATTACAAGAACAAGAAAATATGAACACATAACCCCAGTTCTTAAATCTTTACACTGGCTCCCAGTTAAGTTTAGGGCAGATTTCAAAATCCTCCTTTTAACATATAAAGCATTAAATGGCCAAGGTCCGCTTACTTGTCTGAACTTATCATGACTTACAAACCTGAGCGCACATTAAGATCTCAAGATGCCGGTCTGCTTAGGATTCCAAGGATTAATAAAATAACAGTGGGAGGTCGAGCTTTTAGTTACAGGGCCCCTAAACTGTGGAATGGTCTTCCTGCTTCCATAAGAGATGCCCCTTCAGTCTCAGCCTTTAAATCCCGGCTGAAGACTCACTACTTCAGTTTAGCATATCCTGACTAGAGCTGCTGATTAACTGTACATACTGCATCTCTGTTGTTAGTCATTAGCACTAAACATAAGTAACATGATAATTATATTTGAATACTAACCCTCACCTATTCTGTTTCTTTTCTCGGTACCCAAATGTGGCATTGGTGCCACGCCCACCTGCCAAGTTGTTTGCCTGCCTATGGTAAAGTCATCCCTGATGGAGGATCACAGGAATCATGGGAAAGAGGGGTCCTTTCATCGGAGCAACGTTTCAGCCGTGGCATGGCCAAATGGGGAGGCAGCTAGATGGATGAGGTCTCCAGGACTCTAAAAATATCCAAACCTAATTATGTCATATCATCTACTGTTAAACCGTACTTCTAAAATGTTTATTATTATGCTGTCTTAAGGAATTGTTCTGTTCTGTGTATTGTATTGTATTGACCCCTACTTTTGACACCCACTGCACGCCCAACCTACCTGGAAAGGGGTCTCTCTTTGAACTGCCTTTCCCGAGGTTTCTTCCATTTTTCCCTACAAGGTTTTTATTGGGAGTTTTTCCTTGTCTTCTCAGAGAGTCAAGGCTGGGGGCTGTCAAAGGCAGGGCCTGTTAAAGCCCATTGCGGCACTTCCTGTGTGATTTTGGGCTATACAAAAATAAACTGTATTGTATTGTATTGTATTGTAACTACAAGCGATCTGGCAAAGCATATGGGTCAGAGAAAACGGGCTGGATTGGGTCCAAGGGTCCTGCTTGGCATCTCCAGTGCACTTTAAAGACTTCTGACTGTGAACATTTCAGGAGCTGATTGAACACTCTAAGATGTCGTCCACTTTGTTTTCTCTTATCGTTAACCCTCGTGGTCTCTTACAAGTAGTGATTCATGTTTACAGTCGTCCTTCTTCCCATCCTATGTGTTTATGTGTTGATATAAGCCATTTCTGTCTCACTCCCTTTTTCCTCCTCTAGTTATTATCTCTTTTATGTTATTTCTTTTCATTAAATGTATACAAAGCTCCATAGCAGTGGTCTCAGAACAGGAGGGTCTTCAGCTTTGAAAGGTTATTTGTGCTTTGGCTTTGGTGGGTGTAGCCGCCAGGGTGTAAGGCGAGTTCAAGCACCGATAAAACACATGCAGAAAGAAAGTCCAAAAGTTTGTTTTAAAATATTTAGTGAAAATTCAAAGCAAAAATCCACACAAGAATAATAAAAAAATGTATCTTCTCTAAACTTAGCTTTTCTTGTAAAACTGTAGTTGTTTCTATACTTCAGGATTCCTAACTTCTTCTGTACGCTTTAGACACATACGGCGCAGCGATTTCCAATCAAGTGCTTTGTCTTACATTTTTCTTGACACACAAAACACGCACACAAGGTACGCCAGGCATGATAGGCACGGTTTAAAACCACGTGCCCTCTACACCGTACACATGGCAAGGCTGATCACTAACTGAGAATAATGTTTAGTCAGAGAGGCTAGAAATAATTAGAATATACCAATTCAATTCAATTTATGGGGATTATAGGAACCTCCCATAGATTATGAACTAGCATTTAGTAAAACATTTTTGATTCTTATGTAACTAGGAAATGACTCTTACAGTGGGTGTTGAGATGTTCAGTCCTCTGTTTAAAGGTTGGCTTTTTGTCAAAGTGAATTCCTCCTATTATTTAAAAATGATTGTTGTGTTGCTTAAATTTTTAATAATAATACATTGATAATAGAAAAGACCTTTTTAATTTTTATGTTGTAAATTACATTTTTTCTTTAAGTGTTTAATTCAAAGTATGAGAATTAGAGGGCAGTTGAACAGTAGAAGTCCACAAATTCAGTGTGTGTGTATTTGTGTGTGTGTGTCTGTGTGTGTGTGGTGAGCCACAGTGTTCAGTTCACTCATAGATAAGGCCTGAGTGTCCATCCTGAAACAGACGCAGCAGGCCACTCAGTGAGATGTGAATGAAGGAGGCTTTAATGGCCGCCTGCTGTTTAAATGAGCTTCACACACAAAGATGCACTTGGCTATAGGAGGTGTCGAGAAATGTCTTTACTTATTTGTTTTCATTATTTATTTAAAAGTAAGGTCCTGGCTTACATACTGTGCTACATATGTACAAGAAGAGAGTGAAATGTAACTGTTTACTATGCCAGCTGTCCTACAACTAGAAAACATCTCATCCATGAACAGTGGAAAAAGAATGGGATGGAAATTCTGACTTTTCATTTTTGTTTAATCCTTACAGTCAGAATGCAGAACCAGTCAACTTTGTATATGAACGTGTAGTCCCATTCTGAAGATGATTTTTCTGGACTTCAATAAGTCGGTAAGCATTTTTGGGCTACAGAGGCAAATGTCTGACTGGATGGAGGGCTGACTGACTTGTTTGCCAGCAAAAAGATATCTGTGGATCCCACAGGAGTGTCATGAGTTTGAGGAGACAGGATGTCCCATTCCTGATATTATAATTTCATTAAAAGTTATGTTTAAATTTAGTATGACAAAAGATGGTTCTTTGTTAAAGGATTGGTATTTTTACACCTCGACCTGTGTTTGATTCCTTCATCAGATGTTTGATGGCTCACTGCAGCAGGGCCACCCCACTCATCTCTTTCTATTAATTCACTGAACTCACATCAGACTCTCAGAAGTCTCCTATAAAATGTCAAATACTTTGATCTTTTTCTGCTAATTTGATTATTTGCCTCTTTCTCTTTTAGCCCAAAAGGATCGACCCAGACCAATCATTTCCAGCAAAGAAGAATTAAAGAATGTCCTCTAAAGTAAAATAAAGACAAGCAAAACAATCTGATTGCCTCTTCGTCCTCTTGTCTGATTGTCATTCTTTCTTCATCTACTTGATTTATATTGTCTTGTCATATCTGACTGTTAGACTACAAATACCACAGACCACTACCAACAATTACTTCAGTACTTACTTTACTTGATTCCAGCCATAACTTCGGACTGGTCTGGTCGGCAAGATTAAAGTCTGGTGATGTCTGCACCAAAATCCCTTCCCTTTTATTTGTGTTTCTTTATCAGACATTCACTGACATGTGGTTGTTGAAGGACATTCTTCACTGAAGCTTATCTTCTACCAGGGTTGATTTTAATGGAGAGCTGATCACCTTCAACACTCAGTCAAACATAACAAAACCATCCTCTACCTCTAACAAATAAACGTGATAATTGTATGTTTAGCAAAAAAGCCTGAGTACGTAAACCAGAAGGTCTCTCCTGGACAGCCGGACAAATCTCTACTGGACAAATCCTCTGAGGCTCTAATGATAGACATCAGAATCAACTTATGTATAATTATATTATATGGGTACCAGTGTATCAGTCTTTTCAGGTTTAAGGTTTTTATTTTGTCACATTCTAACAACAATACTTAAAAAAATAAAACTTATTAGGAACCAAAACATTTTAGAAAGAATTCATATTGAGAAAACAATTCAGAGCATTTAAACCAAATTTGTGAACAAATAACAGAAGTCAACATTCCCAACCTTTCTAGTATTTGAAGAAGAGATGGAAAATTCCCAAATAGTTGCATGTTATGATTTTAGGCCTGCACACTTCAAACAAAGCCTGAATGCTACAAGAAAGGTGAGAGAGATGATGAGAGCTGAAGGAGATGCGTCATTGAAGTCTCAAGACACTGCACAGACCTTGGGTACGCTGCACAGCAACAGAACCCACTCGGAGTATTATACAAACTAACATAAATATAAATTAAATAAACACTCTTAACATTTACATAAAATGATTCAAAAACTACATTGAAAAAAATCAATAACTCACTAAAGAGCTTAAATAAAGGAAATCATAGCTGAATAATGACCAGTAAAACCACGATACTGCCTTATTATTTAGGATACACCATCACGGTTATCACAGAGCTCACAATGTCTCTTGTGTTTGTGTATGTGGATCACGTATGTCTCTTTGAAGTCCTGTGGATTTGTATCTTGCTAACAAATAACGTAGAAAAAATGTTCTGTCATCACAGCATCACCTTCTCTGTAGAACTCAGAACATATAACTGACCCAAATGCATTACCTACTCACCATACAAAGAGAACAGGAACAAGAAAAAGAGAGCCCACCTCCTTCAAACATTCAAACATTGTACCCAGATACCAAAAAAGTCTGGTGCTGATATGCCAGGAGAGCTTTACCTGGACTGTGGACACCTGGTGGAATACTGAGACTGAGGAAGTCATTAGATGACCACACATTTCCCACAACAAACACCAATCAACATGACCACAAGAAAGAAACTCGGAGTACTTCTACCTTGAAACACTGAACGATGCACAAAAACGTCACATTACACTTTGTGTTGAAACCAAACTGTTCTTTCAAACACCACAAACACAAATACACCAGTGAAGGCCTGTGATGGCTGGAGCTCATCTCATAACATAGGAAGTATTTGATGAAAATGATGAATTTAATAATCATCATCATCATCATTCCCTATCTCACTGAATTCAATTCAAGATCGCAAGAGACTGGAGCCAATCTTAGCAGTAAAGAGCGCAAGGCTGAAACCAGTAATGAGCGGTTTTCCAGTTTGTTGAGTTTCATTATTATTAACTTGTATTGCTTTATTCAAAAGAGATAACTATTAAGAATTTTCTGTTGTATAAATGATCCTCCATCCGTCAAGTAGATGGCAGTGTTCATGTGATTCGCATCTTTTTTTTTGGATATTTCAGGATACTCACTTTTACCTGTAGATGGTGTGTGGGTTGTTAAATGTCCTTCATCTATGAACTATTAGTTTAATTGAATTTCTGTTCTGTGTTTTGATTCTTGATTTTGTGTGTGTTATAAAGTAGAAATAGTTTGTGTAACAGTTAACAGTTACATTAAAAATAAAGAACATGTGTGTTTATTTATGTACAGTACCTCTAAAGGCAGCTCCAATGATGATGATGATGATTATTATTTTTTATTATTATTATGTTCTAGTAAATCTTCACAAAAAGATCAACCAGGCACATAAATCAAACCCAGATCAGTGTATCAGTGAAGCAGCAGTTTATGTGCCAGTCATATTCATGTAGATATTGCTGCAGACCAGAGTAAAGTGGGCGTGACATATCATTTTCAACTTCAGCCAATCATATACTGAATTTGTTTACGTCAGGCACTAATCAGCCAATCACGTTTTAATCCAGCAAATCGCCAATCTGTGTTATTTGTCATTCACGTTCTACGTCATCAGTTGCCTGATATTTTAAAAGAAAGGCGGAAGTCACTTCTAAAGGTGGACGTGTAAGATAAAGTGACTGTAAGAGACGGAGTGTATATTCATAAAGTACATCTGTGATGCTATATTACTAGTGCCAGGACTGTCAAGTGCATTATTAAGACTAGGGTGTATTTATACCACTGTCATTTGTGATTAGTGGTTTTGAAAAATAATGATCATAAATGTTTAGATATGAGATGTTTATTGTTACTAAACAACGTCTGAAGAAAATTTCCATTAACAAATGAATTTAAATTTGTGTCTGCCTAATTTTAATGGATTGAGGTAGACGTCAGTGTGGACCATACTTGATTAAGTCAGACAAATTAAAACAAATTTTTGACAGTTGTTGTTTACTCGAATTTCAAAATGAAATAGTCGCCTACATTTAACAAGTCACACTAAAACGGGCTATAAATATATTACAATTATAAACTTCGAATTAATTCTCACAGTTAAATCTTCACTTCTATAATACACAATCCTATAAATTTGTTTTTTTTATTTTCATTACTATTTATCTTTGTTTGATTTTTTTTATGTATTTCTAATATTTCATTGAACCCCCTTCTGCCTGCAGGACAGCCTCTGTTCTTTGTTTGCTGATGTGTGTCAAATATTTTATGGTATTCATGTCTGTTGTCAACATACCAACAGCTCGAGTGAGTTTCTTGCATGTGGATCTCATATTCAGTTTTTGTTTAGCTGTATTATGATTACATAATATTACAAATCACATACTTGACACTCTCAGGTTTATGTATCAGGGAATTGACAACGTTAAGAAAGCTGGCAATAAAATTGTGAATTGAATGCTTCCTTTGGCTGTCTTCACATGTTATCAATGTGAAATGTAAGAAACACGGTTATCATAGGACTAATAGTCACCTTTCAAGTATTATTTTTATAATGAAGTTTGGTAGGTTAAATGATCTGTGAAGAGTAAATATTCTGCCTTAAAAAGAGTAATCATTTTGCAGTTTTTGTGACTGTGCACCTGTTAATGAGGCTACTCAGTTATTTGACTTCATCGGACCTTTCTTACTTTTGGAATTTCTAATACCTCTTTAAGACCATCGAGGAAATGTTTATTATAATACATATTACTTCTGCAAAAGTTACATTTAGAGATTAACACTTGACAGATGTTTCTTTGTAGTTCATATCTCAGGTTCTAGTGAGGCATTTAACACATCAGTTTATCTTGTGAATTTCCCCCTGGGATTAATAAAGTATCTATCTATCTATCTATCTATCTATCTATCTATCTATCTATCTATCTATCTATCTATTGCATCTCTAAGATTGTCTGAGGTCTCATTGTCAGAACTTCAGTTGTATAGCAGGCTCTGATGTGCACCATCATCATCATCATCATCATCACTACTGTTAATGAGTTAGAGATGGCAGATATTTTAGCTGGACATAATCCTATATGACTACCCAGGCAAACAGCATATGAAGAGCACACAGAGACAGACTTAATGTCACACACCTTAGAATAACAAGGTCCTAGCTGTGAGTCACGGTTTGAGAATACTGAGCTTCAGTAGTTTCCACTCTCTATTTTTAAGGCATATACAATCCTTTTCCTTTAATTTTGTTCCC